>NC_056737.1:1138053736-1138176236 GCF_019279795.1 Protopterus annectens
TTGCCACAAGAAAGCTGTGGTAGTGGCTGTTGCCCTTGTAGAATGAGGTCTTATGTTCTGTGGAATTGGTTTTCCATGGAAGGAGTAACAGTATCGTATGCAATTTCCTATCCATTTGGAGATTGTCTGTTTGGAAATAGCTTTTCCTTCCCTTCCAGTTGCATAGGCTACAAAAAGTTGGTCAGTCTTTCTGCTATTTTTTGTTCTGTCCAAGTAGTAGCGTAGCTGTCTATGTACATCCAAGGTATGCAGTATTCTTTCCTCTCTGTTTTGTGGGTTGG
Source organism: Protopterus annectens (assembly GCF_019279795.1). Taxonomy (NCBI): domain Eukaryota; kingdom Metazoa; phylum Chordata; order Ceratodontiformes; family Protopteridae; genus Protopterus; species Protopterus annectens. The sequence goes on from NC_056737.1 coordinate 1,138,054,018, forward strand.
GAAAGAAGGAAGGTAGGTGGATTGCCTGGTTTAAAGATACTCTGGATACCACCTTAGGCATAAATGTAGGATTAGTCCTCAAGGACACTCTATCTTGGTGGAAGATTAGGAAGGGTTGCACTGCCATTAAGGCCTGTAGTTCTGAAACCCTCCTTGCTGAAGTAATTGCCAGTAGGAAAGCAGTTTTCCATGACAGGTGTTGTAGGTCTGCTGTTGCTGCTGGTTCAAAGGGTGCTAGTGTCAACTTTTCTAGCACAAAGTTTAAGTCCCAAGCTGGTAATGGTGGTTTCCTGGGAGGTTTTACATTCTTGATTCCTCTGAGGAACTGCCTGAGCAAAGGGTGTGAAAAACAGGAGGATCAAAGCTGTATTCTGCTGAAATAGCTGATGCATGTATCTTGATGGAGGAGTAGGACAGGCCTGAATGAAGAAGTTCGCCAGATACTCCAGAATGTTAGGCATATCTATGTTTGACACATCTTTTCCTCTTTCGGTACTCCAAATGACAAACCTTTTCCATTTTCCAGCATAGTTCTTTCTTGTTGAAGGTCTGCGTGCTTCAAGAATAATGTCTTTAACTCTTTGGGAAAGTTCTGGATTAGCTGCTGCTATGTGATGTTCCATGCAGTCAGTTGCAGTGTTTTTAGGTTTGGATGTATGATGCTGTAGTTGTTCTGAGTTAACATCAAAGGCATCAGGGGTATTGGCCACATGTTGTTCCGAGACATGCTCGTCAGTAGTGGATACCAGTGTTGTCTTGGCCAGTTTGGGGCTATCAGGATTATCCTTGGACGTTCTTCCTTGATCTTTAGCAGTACCTTGTGTATCAGAGGAAGAGGAGGAAATGCATATGGTGTTAGGCCTTTCCAGTTGAAGGAGAGTGAGTCCACTTTCCATGCTAGTGGGTGGAATGTCCTCGTGCAGAATTTTTCGAGCTGGTGATTGAGAGGTGATGCGAATAGGTCTATCTGTGGCATTCCCCATTTCTTTGAGATGGTCTTGAAGATGTCCGGGTGCAGCTTCCATTCGTGGGCATCCGTGGTTCTGCTTAGTATGTCTGCTAGAGTATTGTCTTTCCCGGTACAAATATTGCCTGTAACTGAATGTTGTAGCTGAGTGCCAGGGTCCACAGCTCCAAGGTCATTCTGCATAGGGGGTATGAATGAGTGCCTCCCTGTTTGTTGATGTACCACATGACTGTGGTGTTGTCTGTCCTTATCATCAACTGACCCTCTTCGAGGAAAGGTTTGAACTTTTGGATTGCCAGTTTTACTGCCAGCATTTCTTTTAGGTTGATGTGCAGGTGAATTTGATCCTGTGTCCACAATCCTTGCACGCATTTGTCCAGCATGTGGGCCCCATCCTAGATCTGAAGCGTCTGTTGTGATGGTCTGGCTTGGTTGACATCTGCGGAAGGGCAGGCCTGGGTTTGACTGGCATGCCTGAGCCCACCATAGGAACTCCTGTTTTAAGCATGGAATTAGTGGGATTTCTGTTTCTAGACTGTGTCTGTGTTGGGACCATAAATTCTTTAGGTACCACTGTAGTTTCCTCATATGTAGTCTGGCAAATGGGACCAAGATTATGCATGATGCCATGAAGCCCAAGGCCTGTAGAAATTTTCTTGCTGTTAACTTGTTCAGTTTTGTTAGTGCCAAGAAGTAAAGAGGAAGTTCTTTTGTTTTTCTGTAGTCAGGAATGCCATTTGTTGTACTGTGTCCAATTCAGCCCAAGAATGTCCTTGTTTGGGATGGTATCAGCCTTGACTTTTGTAAATTGACTGTGTATCCCAGTCCTTGTAGCAAGTAAATGACCCTTTGTAAATCTGTTGTCAGCTTGCTTTTGTTGTCCCCTTGTAGCAGGCAGTCGTCCAGGTATGGGTAAATTTGAATCCCTGTAGTCTGCAATGGGCGATTACTGATGCCAGGCATTTTGTGAATACTCTGGGCAGTAGATAAGCCAAAGGGCAATGCTGAGAATTGAAAGTGCTCTGATCCTGCAAGAAATCTGAGGTATCTTCTGCAGATTGGTCGAATGGGACGTGCAGGTATGCCTCCTTGAGATCTAGAGTTACCAGCCAAGACTCCTTGCCCAGCATGGGAAGAAGTTGCTGTAGGGTCAGCATTTTGAATTTTGGGACAATGATGTATGTATTTAAGGTGGACAGGTCGAGAATTGGTCTCCAACTTTTTCCTTTCTTGGAACTAGGAATAGTCTGGAGTAGAACCCCTTTCCTTGTTCTGCTGTTGGCACTCTTTCCACAGCTCTCATGTTTGCTAACTCCATTATCTGGCGTAGAGCCTCTGTTTTTTGATGTGGAGGTAGATTTGGCATTCCTCTTTGACTGGTAAAGTGTGGAAGTGAAACCGTAACCTTGATCTATGGTTTGTAAAATCCACTTGTCTTTTGTTATGTAGTGCCAGTTTTTGAAAATAAGGTTAACTTTCCGCCTAGAGGAGCTGCTATTTGTTCCCTGGTAGGCGGATTTAGGATTAAGTCACTGTGGCTGTGCTGATGTAGAGGCAGTGGCTGTGTCTGTGCCTCTGCTGTTACCTTGCCACTGTCGCCCTCTGTAGGCACCTCCTCTGGATTGGGTTCTGCCTCTGGAACGTCTATTCCTGCCCCTTTGAAATTTTGCAGAGTCAGGAAAGGACCAATTTTGGCAGGCCAGTTCCTGCTAAACCTTGGGGTTGGACTTGCAGGAAATCTTTAACAGTTTGAACAGATTTTGCCTTTTCTTCCATTTTCTTCATGACCTGCTGGGCAGGTGTACCAAACAAACTTGTCTTGTCCATAGGAGCATCTAGCAACTTAGCTTTAACATGATCCGGTAAAGCTTGTTCCTTTAACCATGCATGTCTTCTTATCACTGTGCCTGTCATGGCTGATCTAAATGAAGCCTCCAGTGCATCATAGCCACATTTTAAAGAATGGTTACTAACCTGTTGTATGTTATTTACCATCTCTAATACATATTTCTTATCAAGAGATTCATCAGTAGTTAGCTTTTTAGTTAACTGATCAAGCATAAACTCTTGGTATTGTATCATGTGAAACTGACAGTTTAAAGCTCTAGCTGAGAGAGTAGCTGAAGTGTAGACCCTTTTACCCCAGGTGTCTAGTGACCTTGCTTCCCCTTCAGAAGGGATAGGGTTTTTAGCTGTGGTTGTGGCTACTGCCTTGGGACCCTGGGATATGGTTTCTGGGTCTGCAAGAGGAGCCTTGTAAAGGTGGTGATGAGTATCTGGCACCCTGTAAAATCTGTCTGGTTTAGCAGGGGCTGGGGGTAAAGAATCTGGAGCGGAGCAAACATCATTGAAAGCATCATCCACCACAGAGAGAACAGGAGGTATAGCTAAGGGCCTGTGCTGTGGTAGGTGCAGAAAAGTCCTAAGTCTTTTTCTGGAGTCTGAAAAATCCTGTTGCTGCCATTGGAACTGTTCTCGCATGGCATGCAGGGTTTCTCCAAAGGAGAATTCTTCTGGTGGGGAAGCAGCTGGAATGGATTCTTCAGCATCAGAATCTTCAAATTGGAAAAGGAGCCTCAGGCTGGTCAGTTATGTCTGATTCATGAGCAGAATCATCAGAAGACACTGGCTCAGGGGCTCTGCCCTAGGTCTCTTCTCTGGGGCTGAGAGGCCCTGTCTGGGTGAGATTGAGATCCTCTAATTAAAGAAATTAAATCTTCTGCCAAAGAAAGCATTTGAGAACTAGAAGAGGGCCTGGATGAGGGGGTTTAACAGGCACTGATTTAGTAGTCTTGGCTGCTTTAGCCCTGGTGAAGGCCTTAATGGACATGGCTGCTGGAGGCCTAGCAGCACCACGTGCTGGGGTAGAGACATCCAAGGGATGGTATCTGATAAGTCAGTCACCGTAGTGGGTAAAATTTCTGAGGTCGATTCAAGAATTGTAGCAGGGGCCTCAGTTGTAAGAATAGGTTCAGCTGTACTTTGAGCAGTTTTCGGTTTCGCCGAAACCGAGACACTGTTTGCTTTGCCGTGGTTTCGCCGAAACCGCGGACCTGTCGGTCTTTATCTTTGCTTTTTGGGGTAGTCGGAGAATCCGGCGACATAATGTACGCAAAATCAGTACCGAAAAACTGTTCTGCAAACTCCGACCGGCCTAAGCGTTCGTCGGTTGAAAGAGGCACAGGCCGAACAGGCTGCTACGTCGTGGGCTGGGCCTAAACAAGGCAGACAGTAAGAGTGGAAATCTTTATGAGGTATTTGTTTCCCACAGGTTAAACAATTGTTAACTTTTTCTGACATCGGCTGAGGCAAGAAAGAGTCCCCAACGGGTACTTAGCTTTAGAAGTCTTGAAGTAGTATTCGGTAGAAGTAATCTCTGGATCCGACCGACCGGCACTAACAGCTTCTGCTTGCAAGAAAGACTGAGGAAAATGGCGCGGCTGATGCTTTTATACCGAAGACCAGCAGAGATGACGCCGGGTGGAAGCGACATCAGCCGGACCCGGACTTTGGAATCCGGCCGACTGCAGGGCTGCCTGACGACAGGACAACCCACTTGTTATGACTGCAGATGCATCCATGAAGGACATCTACAAAAACACAGCCACAGAAGCCCATATTTAGCAGTACCACAGACAGACACTAGCTATCAAACGACAAATTAGAAACAAAAAGACTGGCAGTTCACATGTGGACTGCATTTTTTTTTTTTTTACATTTGTTATCCACGAGAATTACTCCCAGCCATTAGCTTCCTGCCTTCTTTTAGAATCCATTAACTGGTCACTTACAAACACAAATCAGACTGGAAGCAAATATGCAGAGTAGTAGAAAGATTGGAAATGACAACAGATGTAATATTTGCATTCAAACAGTGCAAAATAAAAGATGGAGGTGACATGGCAGCAAATCTTTCCTAGACTTGGTGTAAGCACATGACAAGCTCCCAGGAAATCTGATTTAGGTAGTCCTGTTTTGGTTCAAAGTCCTAGAATTACTCGCAGAATTAGTGCTGCCTATATACAAGGACCCAATGACACAAGTATGAACAATGTTCAGATTCACACAGGGGTTTCCAGTGGGGGTAAGTGAACATCAGTGTTCAGGATTAACCCCACTCCTGTGGCTCTGTAAGCAGACTGTGAACTGGAACTTCAGCAAATGATTGGGGGGTGGGGGTACTGGAGATGAAACATTACAGAGAAGACAGTGGTCATGGAAGCAAATGGGGCAATGAAAAGAAGGGAAAATAGAAGAGGTTAACAACTTCAGGTACCCAGAGGATGTAGCTGAGAAAGGAAATCAGAATGAGGCAGTCAAAGCAAGAATCAGACGTGCTTGTAGCCAACTGGCACAAAGTGTCAGGGGTAGTCTACGACATTACTTTTCAGCTTCTGTGGCAATGTTAAGTGTACAAAATAGTGGTGCGACTAGTACTAATATATGGTACAGAAACCTGGGCAGTAAAGGCAGAGCAGCTGAGGAATCCTGAGGTGATGGAGAAGAAGCAACCAAGACTTGTAGTAGGATGTACACAGAGACAAACTAAGAAATGAGGACATCAGAGCACAAGACAAAGTAATCAAAATTACAGAAAAGTTCAAAGAAAACGGATTATGGTGGTTCCATCACGTGTGCAAGAAAGACAATGACTACTGGGTAAAGCACATTGTGAAAAGACAGTAAGAAAGCAAGAGGAGATGAGACTGTCCAGCTAACAGATACACGAAACAAGACCTGCGACAGTTGGACAGGACTTGTGTTTGCATCAACTGACGAGCCATTTTTCTGTCTTCATTGACAACAACCCCATGTAATTCAGGAAAAAACAGGGTTGATGAAGATTATCTTAGGAAGCATCTGTAACCCCAATGAATGCTAGAGAAGTTCTGCCTTACTTTCTGCTATCCAACACTGCCAGAAATCTGTGTCATTTCTTAATGACACATTGCAGCCAACACCAAGTCAGACTTTGCAGCACTAACTTTAGGATCATCAGCATTTCTGTAAAATACAGTAGTAGCAACTTTAATATATCCATTCCATAGTTTGCTACCAAGCCCACAAGCTCAGCCACAAGGAGCTAAAAAGCAAAGCGGATTACTTTGGTTTGGAAAAAAGTGTCAGTAAGGGTGAATACTTAGCAATCTGCCCATTCTAAGAATCCCTATACAAGTTTCACCTGCAACAGTGCATGGTAAAAGACAGGTATGTGCTTGGAGGAAAGTGGTTGGGGGAATACGACTGCCAAATGGTTTCACCTCAGACATGCTGATATTACACCAGTAGAAGATCCCAAACCTTCAACAAGCCTCGAGGATCACAGCTGGTAACATGATATTCTCAAAAGGAAAATCTACACCTTAAAAGGACAAGTAGAAGGCTGGACAGCTGTGACTAGCATACACAGATGGCTAATGATAGTGGAGGCTGGCAGCAACTGTACGCAAGGCAAGAATAATTTTTCTTTACGTGTAAACAGTCTGGCTTGGTCCTTTGCACATACCCATACCCCCCTCCCACAAGCTTCTATCAGAATCCAACACTTCCTATCCTTCACATTCACAGAACAGTAGAAATGACACTGTGCTGTCAACTTTCAGGTAGCTTTTTGTAGTAAGGGTCACAGGCCACATGACAGCTGGACACAGATGTGCTTAGTGGTCCTGTATCTAACAAACTTAACACATGGTCTGCAACCTTCTCTTCAGGCATTTTTCATCAACAAAAGTTAATTTATAAATCAGGGTTTCTGAGCTACAAAATGAGCTTTTTTCTTCTTCCTCTGCTTCAGCTTTACTAAAACTCAGTTAAAGATTTAATGTATGATTTCTCCGAAATACTATTAATATTACCTTCTATAATTTTTAGATGCTTAAGAAAGGTTTCCATGAATTTCTAAAGCATCTAAATGACTTTTTTCTGCATAATTAAAACAGAAATGACTTGACAGACGAACAATTCCTTTTGTCAATCTATGACTTGCTTAATTACCATAACTTCCCTCAAAAGGTAGTAACTGCATACTGTGCTTTGTTTTTATGGTCTTTGAAGCTAGTCCAAATTTCAAAATTGCACATCTTCACTGCATTTTACTGTTAGTCCCATTAAAAAAATGATTGCTGCCAAATTAGCTATGATAAGCCAGGTTTCCTAAATTTACTATGAGATCCAGTTGATCAGCTACAGAAAGACATGTTGCAGCAAGTCTGCAGCTTCAGCAATTCATTCCCAACATCCTCGTTATCAAAGCCTGCATACAGTGGATAACAGCAGCAACAGGAGTTGTACTTCTCCCAAACGGTACAGAACAGAGCATTTCCATTGCTCCTCAAAAAGCCAACTTAAATGTGTAAATCATACAACACCAATTACATAGTGCACACTTGTAAATGCATCTCTACTCCGTGGGTTTGGCTCAGGTCCTAACAAACTGATCACAAAGCCCTTGTTAAGACAGGAAGCAATGCTGCAGCAAAAGGTAATAGGCTCTGTCTAGGAATGTAGGGACACTATTAGACCAGGCACCATTACTAATCTACTGAAAAATATAGCTATCTACTTGTAAGCTGGTCACTACAGAACAGGACAAGGACTCAAAACTGATCACAACTGTAAAAAAAAAAATGGAATGGAAAAGTACAGTTGTGTACACTTAACCATAAATGTAGATGATTGAGTGTATTCACTGTTGCAGTCATCACAGTTGGGTTATCTGCTTGCAGTAGCCCTCAGTTGGCCTGATTATCAAAGTCTTGGGTCCTGCGTCAGTTGCTGTCTCATCTTCATTGACGTCAGGGGTAAAAGGCATGCAGCCGACGCCATTACATCAGTTTTTCTTGCCCCAAATGTCAGGTGCCCTCCTAATGGGAAGCAATTAAATACACACACACACACACACACACACACACACACACACACACACAAAGGTTATACCTCCAACAAAAAATCAAATACACCAAAAAACTTTTAAGCATAGTAAAAAGGGATAGAGGTCAAGCCAAAAGGACTCAGGGGGCTAGAGAGAGGGTAAACCAGAACTGCAACAGTGAATACACTCTACATTTATGGTAAGTGTACACAACTGTGCTATTTTCTTCGTGTTTCGCTGTTGCAGTCATCACATTTGGGTAGATTCCCAAAGCTAAGGATGGGAGGAGGAATTTAGATAGCATTAGGACAAGCTATAAGGCCCTGCAAGACTGCAGTGGCAAAACCAGCTCTGGATTTAGAGAAAATTGGCAAATGGTAATGCTTGGTGAAAGTATGTACAGAACTCCAGGTAGCAGCTTCTAGGATGTCTCTGGTAGGGACCCCTCTGAGAAAGGCTGTAGAGGTAGATACAGCCCTGGTTGAATGGGGTCTAATCCCCTGTGGGATAGGTTTTCCATGGTGTTTATAGCAGAAATGAATGCAATGGCCTATCCATTTAGAAATGGTTTGCCTTGAAATAGCCATCCCCTCTGCCCCTGCAGCAAATGGCACCAGCAGTTGTTCAGATTTCCTTTGAGGTTTAGTCTTGTCCAAGTAAAATCTAGGTTGTCTGTGCATATCTATATTAGAAAAGAAGGTTTGCAAATGAATGGACTGATTAAGAGCCACACTGGATAACACCTTGGGCATGAAAGAGGGATTAGACCTGAGGGACACCCTGTCCGCATGAAAGATTATGAAAGGCTCCACTGCCACAAGGGACTGTAATTCAGATACCCTTCTTGCTGAAGTGATTGCTAAAAGAAAAGCTGTTTTCCAAGAAAGGAATTTTAACTCTGCAGTTGCAGCTGGCTCAAAAGGAGGAAGAGCGAGTTTTTCCAATACAAAATTAAGGCCCCAGGCTGGAGTTGGGACTCTCCTGGGTGGTCTTAAGTTTTTAGCCCCTCTGAGGAACTGCTCGAGTAGTGGGTGAGAAAAAATGGGTGGGTTCTGTGTTGTAATGAGCTGAGATGGCTGAGGCATGAATTTTGATGGAGGAAAAGGAAAGGCCCTTGTGAAGCATCTCAGTTAAGTATTGAAAAATCTGAGATAAATTGGGCGCTCCTGTGGCCATCCCTTGAGTTTGGTTCCAGGCACAGAATCTTTTCAATTTTTCAGCATAAGATTTTCTAGTACTAGGCCTCCTTGCCTCCAAAATGACATCCAACACTTGTTTACTGAGGGATGGTAACGGAGAGATTAGGTAATTAGCCAGGCTGACAGATTCAAAGTTTGAAGCTGGGGGTGCAGAATCTGGCTCTCCTGCTAAGACAGCAGGGTAGGGGTCTGAGGTAGGTGCCATGGGGCCATCTGTGACAAACTGCACAAGAGGGGGTACCAGTGTTGACATGGGCAGTCTGGTGCAATCAGAATCATCCTTGGTTTGTCTTGTTTGATCTTTAGTAGGACTTTGGAGAGGAAAGGCATAAACTGATAGATTTTTCCAGCTGAAGGACAGAGCATCCACTTTCCAAGATTGTTTGTGGGGAGTCCTCGTGCAGAATTTGTCCAATTGGTAGTTCTGGGGAGAGGCAAACAGGTCTATATCTGGGATCCCCCATTTGTTGATCAACATGTTGAAAATCTTTGGTTCCAGTTTCCACTCGTGTGGGTCCATGAGATTTCTGCTTAGTTCGTCTGCCAGTGTATTTAGTTTTCCTGGCAGGAATTGAGCCTGTAGATGAACTTGGTAGCTCAAGGCTGTGTTCCACAGAGCCATGACTAGTCTGCAGAGGGGGGAAGAATGGGTACCCCCCTGCCTGTTTATGTACCACATAACAGTGGTGTTGTCCATCTTTACCATTAATTGCCCTGGAAGAATGCCAGAGCATTCTGTACAGCTAACATTTCTTTTTGACTGATATGCAGGTGCATTTGACTTGTGTTCCATTTGCCCTGAATGCACTTCCCTGCCAGGTGAGCCCCCCATGCATAGTCTGATGCATCTGTTGTTAGGGTTTGGGCAGCAGGCGGTAGAGTGAATGGTAGTCCCTTGTTTTGGTGGCAGGCCTCTGCCCACCAAAGGAATTCTAACCGTAGGCAAGGTAGGATAGGAATCATTGCTTCTAGATCCTGAGAATGTTGACACCATAGGCTTTTTAGATACCACTGTAATTTCCTCATATGCAGTCTTGCATATGTAATTACTAGAATGCACGAGGCCATGAACCCCAAGGCTTGCAGTATTTGCTTTGCAGATAGTAGGGTTTTTGTGCCATTAATTTGAAGTAAGTTGTCAAATGAATTTGTTTCTCTGGAGTGAGGAAAGCCATCTGGGAAGTTGTGTCCAAGCTTGCTCCCAGGAATATAATTTGTTGACAGGGTACCAGCTGTGATTTATTTTCGTTTATGGTGTACCCCAGACAAGTTAATACCTTTTGTACAAATGCCAGATGATTCAGAAGTATGTCCTGGCTTTCTGCCTGAATTAGACAATCGTCCAGGTAAGGATATATTTGAATATTTCTTTGCCTGCAAAATGCAATGACTGGAGCTAGGCACTTTGTGAATACCCTGGGCGCAGTAGATAAGCCAAAAGGCAGTGCAGAGAACTGATGGTGCATGCAGCCTGCTTTAAAGTGTAGGTATTTTCTGCAAGATTCCCTGACTGGGATGTGCAGGTAGGCTTCCTTTAAATCCAAAATTGCTGTTATAAAACAAAACAATCACAACTGCCCCAAATTGTAGATCCAAAAAGCACAGACACAGTGTTGCCAACCAGGCATCTTTGCCTATCATGGGAAGCAACTGTTGAAGAGTTAGCATCTTGAATTTTGGGATCACCAAAAAGGTGTTTAGGATAGACAGGTCCAGGATAGAATGCCATGAGTTGTCTTTTCTGGGTACCAGGAAAAATCTTGAGTAGAAACCTTGTCCCTTTTCCTCTTCTGGTACAGTCTGAACAGCCCTTTTCCTCTTCTGGTACAGTCTGAACAGCCTTTAATGTTAAGAGAGAGAGTACTTGTTTTTGAGCCTCTGCCCATTGATTTGGGGGTAGATCTGGCCAACCATTTGGGGTTGGTAATGTGTGGAAGTGAAATCTGTATCCTTGGGAAACTGTTTAAAACCCATTTGTCCTGGGTAATGAGTTCCCAGTTTTTTGCTTGCAGAGCAATCCCCCCCCCCCCTAAAGGAGCAGTCAGTTGAGAAGTGCTTGGAAGTTTTAAAGTTAAGTCATTGAGTAGCTTACCACAGGGGGAGTCTTACTACTCCCTGATTTGGAAGTGGGAGTCCCTCACTGCTTTGTCCTGTGTGTACCCTGGGACTGAAGCCTGGGTGTTCTGCTGGTTCTGGGTTTGAACTGAGAAGACCTGGAAGAGGCGGAAAAGAACCAATTTGAGGGCCAATGCCTACTAAATCTAGGAGGCTGCACTTGTTAGAAATCTTTAACAGTTTGCATAGATTTAGCTTTTTCCACCATCTTTTTAAGAACAACTTCTGCTTTGTCGCCAAACAGGCGGTCCTGATTTAAGGGAGCATCCAGTAATTTAGTTTTAACATGATCTGGCAAAGATTGCTCCTTAAGCCAAGCATGCCTTCCAAGTACAGACAAGATGCCTCTAGTGAATCAAAACTATATTGCAAAGTATGTTTTCCAGAATGCATTAAATCCTGTAAATCCTTATTTTCAGCACAATCAGGAATCAACATAATTTTCTGTTTAAGCAAGCCAATAATATGCTGCTGATACTTTAACATATGAAACTGGCAATTTAAGGCCCTGATGGCCAAGGTTGCAGAGGTGTATACCTTCTTACCCCATCTATCCAGGGCCCTGGAATCTCTATCAGAGAAGTAGGATTTTTGGCAGTAGTAGCCTTAATGCCCTTGGGTCCCTGTGAAATGGTCTCAGGATCCGCAGCAGGATGTTTAAAAAGGAACTTGTGAGAATCAGGAACACTAATATCTATCAGTTTTTTTTGGGAGCAGGAGGTAAAGAGTCAGGGGCCAAGCTCTCTAGATTCTGAAAAGACATTAGTCAACAATGTCCAGCACAGGAGGGATAGCTAAAGGCCTGTGTTGGGGCAGAAGAAAGAAATCTCTAAGCCTCTTTTTAGAATCAGAATAATCCTGGCTTTCCCAGTGAAAATGCTCTCTAAGAGTATACAAGGTTTCACCAAAAGAAAAATCCTCTGGAGGAGAAGCAGAGGGAATAGAGTCCTCTGCATCAGAATCCTCATGGGTAGAGAAGGGTAAATCCTGGTCATCAGAGGAGACAGAAATTTCAGAATCCTGGTCAGAAGAATCATAAGCAAATTCAGCCCTAGGTCTCAGAGGGGGAAGGTTGGCTTCCCCCGATTAAAGTAATAAGGTATTCAGCCATTCTTATCATTTATTTTTTAGGCATAGAGGCCTGACCATGCAGTCTGGGAGTCGGTTTCCTAGGCATGGTTCGAGTTTTAGGCCTAGAAGAAGAAGATGGCATCGGTTTAATATGCAAGTCAGTAGGCCTGAATACACCCTCAGAAGCCGGTGCCTGCACAGCGGCTCTGGACCCATCCAAGGTAGAGACATTTGCAGGTTCCACAGTTGAAGCATCTCGCGGCATAACGGACTCCGAATGGGTCTCAGTAGAGGCCTGCAAATCTGAATTAGCGGGTATCAGGGGCTGTGAAAGCACCTCACTGAGTACCAGCGAACTGGCGACTAGCTTAGGAGAAGCGTCGTCGGCAGCCTTGGACCTAGGTGGTCTGCCTCTGTCTTTATCTTTGCGTTTTTTCGGAATGTTGGCAGTCGGGTGGCTTATCGAAGACATAGCTGGATAATTGAACAGAGTACCAAAATATTTAGAAGCGAAAATGTAACCACAATGAATAGTTTGTGGTTTAAATAAGGCACAAACCCAACAGCGAGGTACGTCGTGGTCAGGGCCTAGGCAGGGAATACAGTACGAATGAAAATCTTTATGAGGTATTTGCTTTCCACAAGAAATACAACTGACTTTTACTGACATCGGTTTAGAGCAAGAAAAAGTTTCCCCAATGGGGTACTTAGCTTTAGTTGAAGACTTCAGTACTGAAACTTGAAAACGAAAATTTCAGGAGTCGGCTGACCAGTACTTGCGAACTGCTTCTGCTTCGGGCACCACACGGCAAGAAAGACTGATGTAATGGCATCAGCTGCATGCTTTATACCCCTGATGACCTGACGTCATGGAAGATGACAGCAACTGACACAGGACCCAAGACTTTGATAATCAGGCCGACTGAGGGCTACTGCAAGCAGATAACCCAAATGTGATGACTGCAACAGTGAAACACGAAGAACAGTCATCCTTGCAGTCAAGTTTATGATTTTAGCAAGTTTCCAGACTTCAAAAGATAGATCCCATCAACGCTTTCTACTAGCAGCAGTACCGCAATCACACCAGAAGCCATCTTCGAGAAATCTAAAGAATATAATCCATTTGCATCCGTAGACTGCCAACAATAAATTTACCCATCTGGGGAGTAAGGGGGTGGTCAAAGTACACCAATCCACCAGCAATAACTAGACACAAAGAAACTGCATAAGATCAAGGGATTTTATTACAACCAATATGACTGACATCTTAACTAATCCCACACATAACAAATATGTTCTTACAGTTTACCAAACTACACTAATGTTAATCTTTCATTTTGGATCATCAATATCAGCAATTAGAATTTTGCAACTTTTTTTTTTTTTACTATGACCATGTCAGGGACAGATCAGCACTTGTGATGAGCCACCCTCTAAAGTAATGTCACCTACATAACCTCATTCATCTCCTGCAGCCACCAGTTCACCACTACCTACCAGCAAGTAACTTGATACAAATCAACAAACAAAAAATGTACACTTGTGTTATGATCAAGAGATATTGGTACATACATGTCTGACTTGCAGGGAGCCCTACAGCCAAGGCTGGCAGGGGAGAACACCCATCCACAGCATCTCTGAATACAGAGACCCCATTACAAATTATTTAAAACAGAAGGTTCTAATCTAAAGGCTGCAGAGAATCTCAACCACCAAAACAGATGGGAGAAAAAAGAAAGACAACAAAATCCGTATCAGCAAGAAGCTAGACAGTTGGAAGCCCACAGACAAAATGTGTGCCCATGGCCACAATCAGGGAACCAATCTAAGTTAAAACTATGAAAGACTGCAGTGAACAAGCCTGCAAAGTATGCCAAAACAATGATGGAAATATCCCATTATAAAAGAAGTCGACAAGATCGTGGCTCAACTAAGGAGTAAAACACTCCGAAACAAAGGGCCATCTACTAGTTTGAAAAAATGAAAAAGCTCACCCAGTAAGGGGAGGTGGGGGGGTAGAAATACCAGTTGTGTAGGAACACACCAGATGTTTCAATACTGTTTGTAGCAGTCCTTACTATACTGACTTCAGCTACAGAATATCAGACATTTTTGTCCAGTTTCAAGAGGGGGAAGAAGTCCACCCCCCCTTAGTGATGTCAGGACATTCAAGCCTATGTCTGCCCATGCCGTTTTACACTTTACTTGACAAGAGAACTACAAGATATCCGCCACTGGTTGACCTTAAGCAAGGTCCTATGCATCCTACCCAAGCAGGAACATGTTTTAAATTCCCTGCAAACAGAGAAACAGGTACCCCAAGGCTATACAGAAAGTACAGTTTTGTACCTACCATAAATGTAGATGTTAGAGTGTAAACACTGCTGCAGTCATTACACTTGGGTTATCCTGCCGTCAGGCGGTTCCCCAGTTGGCCTGAGTTCCAAAGTCTTGGTCCGGCATCTGTTGCTGTCACCTCCTCCCTGACACCAGTGCGACAGGGGTATATAAGATGCAGCCAACGCCATTTTCTTCAGTTTTTCTTGCCCCAGATGTCAGGTGCCCCCAAATAGGTGGGCAATTCAAATTGCTAATAAAACATACATAAGAAAAGCAAACAACAACTTTCAGTTACCAGCAAATACTCCCCATAGGTAGTAAAGGGTAGAAGGCATAGGTACGTACCAGCAAGTAAGGAGGGAGGGTAACCTGGACTGCAGCAGTGTTTACACTCGAACATCTACATTTATGGTAGGTACAAAACTGTACTATGTTCATCATGTTACACTGCTGCAGTCATTACACTTGGGTGGAATCCCAAAGCTGAGGTAGAGAGGCTGGTTCTATAAGGCATTAGGGGTGGCTATAAGGCCCTGCAGCACAGCAATGGCAAAGCCAGCTCTGGACTTGGAGTATAAAGGCAAATGGTAATGCTTGGTGAAGGTATGCACAGAACTCCATGTTGCTGCTTCCAAAATATCCTTGGTAGGTACTCCTCTGAGGTAGGCAGTTGAAGTGGCTGTTGCCCTGGTGGAGTGAGATCTAATGCTGCTAGGTAAAGGTTTCCCATGGTGAGTATAGCAGAAATGTATACAATGTCCTATCCATTTTGAGATAGTCTGTTTTGAAATGGCTTTTCCCTGTGCTCCTGCAGCATATGCTACCAATAATTGCTCAGATTTTCTGAAAGCTTTGGTTTTGTCCAAGTAAAAGCTTAACTGACTGTGAATGTCCAAAGAATGTAGTAGTTTCTCCCCCTTGTTCTGTGGTTTTGGATAGAAAGCTGGCATATGAATAGTTTGGTTTAGAGCCACACTTGATACCACCTTTGGCATAAACGTAGGGTTAGTTCTTAAAGACACCCTGTCCTGGTGGAAAATGAGGAAAGGTTCCACTGCCATTAATGCCTGTAATTCTGAAACTCTTCGTGCTGATGTTATTGCCCGTAGCAGAGCAGTTTTCCAAGAGATGTATTTTAATTCTGCTGTGTTAGCTGGCTCAGAAGGAGGTAAAGTTCATTTTTCCAAAACAAAGTTGAGGTCCCAAGTTGGGGTAGGTGCTCTACGGGGCGGTCTTATGTTTTTAGCCCCTCTGAGGTACTGTTTGAGCAAAGGATTAGAAAAAATTGGTGGATCCGTGTTGTAATGAGCAGAAATGGCTGAGGCGTGGATCTTGATTGATGAGAAGGAGAGGCCCTTGTCCAGCATCTCAGTTAAATATTGAAGTATCTGAGGAATGTTTGGGACAAGAGGGTCAAAGCTGTGCGCCTGGTTCCAGGCACAGAATCTCTTCCATTTATCCGAGTACGCTTTCCTGGTGCTAGGCCTTCTGGCCTCCAGAATGACATCCATAACAACTTTGGAGGGAGGCATTGCTTGCTTGACTAAGGAATTTTCCATGCAGCTAGGTTTAAGGTCTTTAGCTGGCTGTGAAGTATCCGATTGTTGTGCTGTGTCAGCAAATGTGGGATTTGAGGCAAAATCCAGGGTGGTTCTTGTGCTAAGTTCTTTAAGATTGGGTACCAGTGCTGGCGTGGCCAGTCTGGTGCAATCAGGATCATCTTTGGCTCCTCTTGCCTGGCTTTTAGGAGTACCTTTGGAAGGAGAGGTAAAGGAGGGAAAGCGTATACTTGCAGGTTTTTCCAGCTGAATGAGAGGGCATCCGCTTTCCATGCTTGTGGATGGTAACTCCTTGTGCAGAACTTCTGTAGCTGGCAGTTCATTGGGGATGCAAACAGATCTATGTCCGGGCTCCACCATTTTTGTGTTATCATTCTGAATATTTGTGGATTTAATTCCCATTCGTGGGGATCTATGACGTTTCTGCTTAGGTCGTCTACCAGTGTGTTTTTCTCTCCTGGCAGGAACTGTGCTTGCAGATGAACTTGGTAGACTAGAGCTGTGTTCCACAAGGTCATGGCTTGTCTGCAGAGGGAGTAGGAGTGCGTGCCCCCTTGCTTGTTTATGTACCACATGACTGTGGTGTTATCTGTCTTTAGTAGTAGTTGTCCTGGATGCAGCAGGTCCTTGAAAGCTATAAGTGCATTTTCTACAGCTAGCATCTCTTTTTGATTGATGTGAAGATGCCTTTGCTCTGTGGGCCACTCGCCCTGAATACATTTTCCTGCCATGTGTGCTCCCCAGGCATAATCCGATGCATCTGTTGTCAGTGTTTGCCTGGCTGTGGGCTGAGTAAAAGGCTGTCCCTTGTTGAGGTGACAAGCTTGAGCCCACCATCGAAACTCCTGTTGAAGGCAAGGAATTAGTGGTATAGCTGTTTCCAAACTTTGACAGTGTTGAGACCATAAACTCTTTAGGTACCATTGTAGTTTCCTCATATGCAGTCTGGCATATGGAATTAGTAGTATGCAAGATGCCATGTAGCCCAAGGTCTGCAGAATTTTTCTTGCAGAGAGTTGGGTCTTTGTTGCCATCAATTGAAAATATTGAGTCAGTTGTCCTAGCTTGTCTGGCGTGAGATAAGCCATCTGGGCCGTTGTGTTCAAGCTGGCACCCAGGAGTATTACCTGTTGTGAGGGCACTAGTTTTGATTTCTCTTAGTTTACTGTGTACCCCAGGCAACTTAATAACTTTTTTACGAACGCCAGATGCTTTAGAAGAATGTCCTTGCTCTCTGCTTGAATCGGGCAGTCGTCCAGGTATGGATAAATATGAATTCCTTTTTGCCTGTAAAATGCAATTACTGGTGCCAGGCACTTTGTGAAGACCCTGGGCACAGTAGATAAGCCAAAGGGCAGTGCATTGAACCAGCTAGAAATCTGAGGTATCTTCTGCAGTTTTGTCTGATAGGGACATGCAGGTATGCCTCCTTGAGGTCCAAAGTCTCGAGCCAAGCTTTCTTGCCCAGCATGGGAAGAAGCTACTGTAGTGTCAACATTTTGAATTTCGGAACATCCAGGTAAGTGTTTAGAGAAGAAAGATCCAGAATGGGTCTCCAGGCTTTGTCCTTTCTGGGAAACCAGAAAGAGTCTTGAATAAAATCCTTGTCCTTGCTCCTGTACCTTTTGAATAGCTCTCTTGTCCATGAGTGCTGTAATTTGTTTTTGAGCCTCTGCCCATTGATTTGGTGGCAGATTTGGCATTCTTTTTAACCTTGGCAAAGTGTGAAATTGGAACCTGTAACCTTGAGATACAATGCCGAGAACCCATTTGTCTTTGGTGATGCAAAGCCAATTGTGATAGAAAAGTGCCAGTTTTCCTCTAAGGGGGCTGCCAAGAGAGAACTTTTTGGCAGCTGTAGTGGGAAGTCATTGAGGCTGCTTTTTATAAGGTTGTGGCCTGTCTTCCCCTTCTTTCTGGCCTGGTGTACCCCATTGTCGAGGCCTGTAAGGACCTTGTGCTTGACCTCTACCTCTTGGACATCTGTATATGCCTCTTTGAGGTCTGTCTGTGACTGGAAAGGACCAATTTCTGCTAAAACGAGGAGGCTGAACCTGTAAGAAATCCTTCACCGTTTGCATGGATTTTGCCTTATCCTCCATCTTCTTTAATACCTCCTCTGCCTCAACTCCAAACAACACATCCCGCTGCAAAAGTGCATCCAATAATTTTGCCTTAACATGATCTGGTAATGTATGTTCTTTTAACCAAGCATGCCTTCTAAAGACAGAACCTGTAACTGCTGCTCTACAGGAGGCCTCTAAGGAATCAAACCCACATTGAAAGTATGCTTTCCCACTTGTTCAGCTGCATGCAATAAATCCTGCATTTCTTTAAAATTAGGAGGATCTGAATCTGGAAGCATCTTTTGTTTCAACTGAGACATCAAAAATTGCTGATATTTTAGCATGTGAAACTGGCAATTTAAGGCTCTCATTGCTGAAGTTGCAGACGTATATACTTTCTTTCCCCATCTGTCTAATGCTCTGGAATCTCTATCAGAGGGAACTGGGTTTTTTGCTGATGAGGCCTTAATCCCTTTGGGTCCCTGAGAAATAGTTTCAGGGTCAGCAACAGGGCTTTTATACAGAACTTTGTGAGAGTCAGGGACTCTGTAATATCTATCAGGTTTAACTGGGGCTGGAGGTAAGGAGTCAGGGTTTAAGCTTGATTCAGTGTACACATCATCCACAATATCTAACACTGGCGGAATAGCAAGGGGTCTGTGTTGAGGCAATAAAACGAAGTCTCTGAGCCTTTTCTTGGATTCTGAGTAATCCTGGCCTTCCCAGTGGAAATGCTACCTCATGGTATGTAAAGTCTCCCCAAAGGAGTAGCCCTCAGGTGGAGAGGCTGATGGAATTGATTCCTCAGCATCCGAATCCTCATAATGGGGGTAAGGAATATCCTAGGTCTGAGGATATATCTGAATAAATGGACACCTGGTCGGAAGATTCATAATCTGCATCCTGTCTGGGCCTTTTATCAGGAGGGGGATGGGACCCCCCTGATCAGGGTGATTAGGTCTTCGGCCATTTTGAGCATTTGTTTCTTAGGCATGGAAGCCTGTCCTGGAGAATGCTGTATCTGTTTCTTTGTTTTTAATGGGGCCTTAGACTTAGCAGAGGGTTTTAATGGTTAACTGGGTAGGTCTGAAGACACCCTTTGAAGCTGTGGATTGCTCAGCTACTTCGGTTCCCTCAGAAAGGTTAGTTTCGGTAGGCTGAAAACATAGAGCGTCCGAAGGCCCAGCCAGCTCTACGTGGGAGTCGGAGACTGTCTGTGGATGCGGTTGTCAGGGGCTGCGTAGGAGCCTCGCTGAAAACCGGAGAACCAGCGACCGGCCTAGAACAGGCCTCGTCTTCAGTTTTGGGTCTCGGATGCCTGTCCATGTCTTTGTGCTTTTTATGTAATCCGGTCGTCAGAAGTTCCAACGGCATGGTGTAATTGAATTTTCTGCCAAAATAATGTCGGGCAAAATCAAACCGACGTTTAATAGTGCGCTTGTTAAACCTAGCACAAAACCGACAACCAGTGACGTCGTGGTCTGGGCCTAGGCATGGAATACAATAGGAGTGGAAATCCTTATGAGGTATTTGCTTCCCACAAGAAATACAGTTATTAACTTTTACTGTCATCGGTTTGAGGCAAGAGAATGTTTCCCCAACGGGGTACTTAGCTTTGTAGAAGACTTCGGTTCTGGATTCGGAATGAAAATCTCAGGAGTCGGCCGACCGGCACTTGCGAAAGTACAGTTTTGCACCTACCATAAATGTAGATGTTCGCGTGCTAATACAGCTGCAGTCATAACAGATGGGTTCTCCTGCCGTCAGGCGGGTCCTCGGTCGGCCGAATTCCAAAGTCTAGGTCCGGCGTCAGTTGTCGTCGCTTCTTCCCTGACGTCAGTGCGACAGGGGTATAAAAGAACCAGCCAACGCCATTTTCTTCAGTCTTTCTTGCCCCAGATGTCAGGTGCCCCCAGAAGGAAGGCAATACATAAAATAATGTAATAATGCAATGCAATATAATCAAAAAGCAGTAGTTGCAAGCAAATACACCATAAAAGAATCCCCTAGAGGGAAGGTGGGAGGAAACCTGGACTGCAGCTGTATTAGCACTCTAACATCTACATTTATGGTAGGTACAAAACTGTACTATGTTCATCGTGCATACAGCTGCAGTCATAACAGATGGGTAGAATCCCAAAGCTAAGAAAGGGGTGGTAGGCACTAGGTGGAGCTAGGAGGAGCCAAAATGCCCTGCAAGACTGCAGTGGCAAAGCCTGCTCTAGACTTGGAGTATAATGGTAGGTTGTAGTGCTTAGAGAAGGTATGCACAGAACTCCAAGTGGCTGCTTCTAAAATATCCTTGGTAGGAACTCCTCTGAGGAAGGCTGCAGAGGTGGCTGTGGCCCTGGTGGAATGAGTTCTAATGCCTGTAGGTACAGTTTTGCCATGAAAGGAATAGCAAAAGCGTATGCAGTGGGCTATCCATTTTGAGATTGTCTGTTTGGATATTGACTTTCCTTGAGCTCCTACCGCATAGGCCACAAAAAACTGTTCTGATTTTCTGAAAGGCTTTGTTCTGTCCAAATAATAACGCAGTTGTCTGTGGATGTCCAAGGAATGCAGTAATCTCTCCCCTTTGTTTTGAGGATTAGGATAAAAAGTAGGTAAATGTATGGCCTGATTTAAAGCTACCCTGGATACCACTTTAGGCATAAAGGACGGGTTGGTACGTAATGAAACTCTGTCCTGATGGAAGATGATGAAAGGCTGGACAGCCATAAGAACCTGTAGTTCTGAAACTCTACGAGCTGAAGTGATAGCCAGAAGGAAAGCTGTTTTCCAGGACAAATATTGTAAATCTGATGAGGCAGCATGTTCAAAAGGGGGCAAAGTCAGTTTTTCCAGAATGAAATTAAGATCCCAAGCAGGTATTGGTTGTTTTCTTGGAGGTCTTAAATTCTTAGCCCCTCTAAGGAACTGTCTTAATAGAGGGTGAGAGAATAAAGGTGGATCAGTGTTGTATTCTGCAGAAATGGCTGAGGCATGGATTTTGATGGAGGAGAACGAAAGTCCACTGCTTAGCAGCTCGGCCAAATATTGTAGTATTTGAGGCAAATTCAGTTTTCCAGGGCACTGGCCCTTTTTCTCATTTCAAACACAAAAACGTTTCCATTTTGCAGAGTAAGCTTTTCTAGTTGATGGCCTTCTGGCCTCCAAAATGACATCCTGCACCTCCTTGGAGAGCAGGGCCTGCTGTGATGCTAAGGAATCTTCCATGCGGCTAGATTGAGTGTCTTCAGCTGACTGTGAAGAGTTTTGAAGCTGTGCTGAGTCAGAAGAGGGATTAGAGGCAGGGTCCATGGTGGGGAATGCGTCAGGCTCCTTAGTAGTGGGTACCAGTGTTGCCTTGTCCAGTCCGGAGCAATGAGGATCATCTTTGGTCTGTCTGCTCTGGTCTTCAATAGGACTTTGGGCAGCAGAGGAAGAGGTGGGAAGGCATAAACTGTCATGGATGTCCAACTGAAAGAGAGAGCGTCCACTCTCCAGGCCTTTGGATGAAGATCCTTGAGCAGAATTTTGTCAATTGATGATTTTTGTGGGAGGCAAAGAGATCTATGTCTGGCCTTCCCCATTCTTGGATTATTTCTGTAAAAACTTTTGGAT
This sequence comes from Protopterus annectens, assembly GCF_019279795.1. NCBI lineage: Eukaryota > Metazoa > Chordata > Ceratodontiformes > Protopteridae > Protopterus > Protopterus annectens. The sequence goes on from NC_056737.1 coordinate 1,138,075,812, forward strand.
GCAACTTCCATTCGTGTGGATCTGTCATGTTCCTGCTTAGGTTGTCTGCCAGCGTGTTTTCCTTGCCTGGCAAGTACTGCGCTTGTAGTTCCATTTGTAAGTCCATGGCCATGTTCCAAAGTGACATGGCCAGTCTGCATAGGGGATAAGAATGTGTTCCTCCCTGCTTGTTTATGTAACACAACAGTGGTGTTGTCTGTTCTTATCAATAGCTGACCTGGTTGTAGAAGGTCCTTGAAGGCTGTAATAGCATTTAATCACTGCTAGCATTTCTTTTTGATTGATGTGAAGGTGCTTTTCTTTTTGGGTCCATTTGCCCTGAATGCACCAGTCTGTCATGTGCGCCCCCCAGGCGTAGTCCGAGGCGTCTGTTGTGATGACTTGATCTGCTTGAGGCCTGCTGAATGGAAGACCTGTGTTTGTTTGGCATGCTTGAGCCCACCACAGAAATTCCTTTTGCAGACATGGAATTAGTGGTATCATTGTTTCCAAACTGTGGCTGTGTTGAGACCATATGTTTTTTAGGTACCATTGTAGTTTTCTCATATGCAGCTTTGCACATGGGATTAGTAAGATGCAAGATGCCATGAATCCCAGAGCCTGCAGGATTTTCCTTGCAGTCAACCTGGTGCAATTTGCCAGTGTTCTGAAATATTGAATTAGATGCCCCTGCTTCTCTGGCGTGAGGTAGGCCATCTGGGTGTTTGTGTCCAAATTGGCACCCAGGAAAATTATCTTCCGAGAGGGTATTAGTCTTGATTTCTCTTTGTTGACTGTGTATCCTAGAGAGTTTAATAACATTATTACATAAGCCAGATGTTTCAGAAGAATGTGCTTGCTGTCCGCTTGGATCAGGCAGTCGTCCAAATAAAGGTATATTTGTATCCCTTGAAGTCTGCAGTAGGCAATTACTGATGCCAGGCATTTCGTGAATACTCTGGGCGCAGTAGATAAACCAAAGGGCAATGCAGAGAATTGATAATGGGTTGAACCTGCAAGAAATCTGAGGTATCTTCTGCAATTTTGTCTGATTGGGACATGCAGGTATGCCTCCTTGTGGTCCAATGTTACCAGCCAAGACTCCTTGCCCAGCATGGGAAGAAGTTGCTGTAAGGTGAGCATCTTGAATTTTGGTACAAGTAGAAATGTGTTTAGGATGGATAAGTCTAAAATGGGTCTCCAGTCGGTTCCTTTCCTTGGTACCAGGAATAGTCTGGAATAAAAACCTTGACCTTGTTCGTGAGTAGGTACCTCTTCAATAGCTTTCATGTCCATGAGCTTTGAAATTTGTATTTGAGCCTCTGCCCTCTGATTGTGTGGCAGGTTTGGCATGCCTCTCATTTTTGGAAGAGTGTGAAAATGAAATCTGTAGCCTCTGTTTATAATGTCCAGGATCCATTTGTCTGTTGTGATATGCCAATTTTTTGTAAATAATGCCAGCTTTCCTCCCAAGGGTGCTGCCAGGTGAGACTTGCTTGGCAAGAAAAGGGGAAAGTCATTGGGTTTGTTTCCTGTATTGTTGTGTACTGTCTTCGCCACCTCTTGTTGCTGGAGTTTGCCATTATCTGCCTCTATATGATCCTTGAGATTGTCCTCTGCCCCTTGTGCGCCTGTATCTACCTCTTTGGGGCTTGTCCGTGGCTGGAAAAGACCAGTTTTTTGAAGGCCAATTTCTGCTAAAACGTGGTGGTTGAACCTGTAGAAAAGCTTTGACAGTTTGCATAGATTTAGCTTTTTCTCCCATTTTCCGTAGTATCTCCTCAGCATTAGTACCAAATAATACATCCTTTTGTAGAGGAGCATCTAGTAGTTTAGCTTTAAACTACTAGACGCTCATTCCAAAAATGAGAGGCATGCCAAACCTGCCACACAATCAGAGGCCACAAAAGTTCCTCACCAAAAGGATAAAGGGTCTCAAACATCTGTCCTATGCTGCCCGACTGAAAGAACTCCAGCTCTATTCAGTCGCTTACCGCTTGCTCAGAGGTGACCTTTGCCTAACATACAAGGCCATGTCAAACCCAGATTTGATGAATATGCTTCACCTCAAAAAATCTAGATCCGTCAGAGCCACAAGGGCGGGAGACTTAAACCTCGACACGGCTATTAATAGGACGTGCTGGAGGGATAGATTCATCACCCAAAGACTCCCTATGCTGTGGAATAAAATCCCGGTATATGTGAGGCAGAGCACCTCGCTGGCCTTGTTCAAGAGAAATCTTGACCAATGGATGGGAGATCGCAGATATACGCCAGGGATTACCTCAGTGTCACTGCTCAACAGAGGCACAGCAAAATAATGGGTATAGTTCCCCATACTAAAGGGGTGGCGTAAGCCACAAAACTATGGGCTAGGCTTGTAAATGCCCTCGGGCAGATAGCCTAGTATGAACCTATGAACCTATGAACATGATCAGGCAAGGTTTGTTCCCTAAGCCAGGCATGTCTACGAATGACTGATCCTGTAACAGCAGCTCTACTTGAGGCCTCTAAAGCATCATAGCCACATTGTAAGGTGTGTTTACCCACTTGTTCTGCACTATGCATCATGTCCTGCAACTCCTTCAGATCTGGTTGTTCAGGTTGTGACATTTTATTCCTTAATTGTGATAACAGAAACTGCTGATATTTAAGCATATGGAACTGACAATTTAAGGCCCTCATGGCTAGGGTGGCCAAGGTATATACCTTTTTTCCCCACCTTTCTAAGGATCTAGACTCTCTTTCGGAAGGTAGTGGATTCTTAGCAGTAGAGGCCTTCATTCCCTTGGGGCCTTGAGAAATGGTTTCAGGGTCAGCATTATGGCTTTTGTAAAGAAATTGGTGAGAGTTAGGAACTCTGTAGTACCTATCAGGCTTGACTGGGGCAGGAGGCAGGGAATCCGGATTAAGGCAAGCCTCCGAGTAAACATCATCAAGTATGTCCAAGACAGTAGGTATCGCCAGAGGTCTGTGCTGAGGTAGCAAAAGAAATTCCCTAAGTCTTTTCTTGGAATCAGAAAAGTATTGGCCTTCCCAATGGAAGTGTTCCCTCAAGGTATGCAAGGTTTCCCCAAAAGAAAAATCCTCTGGGGGAGATGCAGAAGGAATGGACTGCTCTGCATCAGAATCTTCAAAAGGGGAGTACGAGTGTTGCTCTTCATCAGAATGTTCTGAAATAATGGAGCCCTGGTCAGAAGGGGGAGAATCTTCCTCCACTCTGGGTCTCTTGTCCGGAGGGGGTTGGGAACCCCTGATCAGAGTAATTACATCCTCAGCCGTTTTTAGCATCTGCTTTTTAGGCATGGGGCCTGGAGATGGGCCCTGTGCAACATGCCTCTTGGGATGCATGGCTGTTTTGGATTTGATAAAGGCCTTTATGGAAAAGGAAGATGAGGGTCTAAAGACACCCTGGGTGGAAGTGGACCTGTCCACATTAGGAGGCTCAACACTCACAGTGGCTTCGGTAGCTGTAGTCTGGGTATGGGCCGAGGCACCTGCGGTCTCGGTTACAGAAGACACCGCCAGAGAAGTGTCGTCGGTAGTCAGGGGCTGCGTAGGCGCCTCGCTGAGAACCGGACCACATGTAGCCGGTTTTGGCATGGTGTCTGTCTTTGTCCTTGCGTTTTTTGGACAAAACGGTAGTCGGAGTCTCCGACGACATTTTATAATCAAAAGCTTTACCAAAAGTGCTGGGCTTAACTCTGCCCGACGCTTAATAGTGCGCTTATTGAAAGTAGCGCAAAAGCGACAGCCCGAGACGTCGTGGTCTGGGCCTAAACAAGGTATACAGAGGGAATGGAAATCCTTATGCGGTATTTGCTTCCCACAAGAAATACAATTGTTAACTTTGTCTGACATCGGTCTGAGGCAAGAAAAGTTTCAACGGGTACTTAGCTTTAAAGAAGACTTCGGTTTCCAAATTTTCGTAATTTCAGGAGCTGGCCGACCGGCACTTGCGAACTGCTTCTGCTTCGGGCACCGTGCGGCAAAAAAGACTGAACAAAATGGCGTCGGCTGTGTCATATATACCCCTGTCGCACTGACGACAACCGACGCCGGACCTAGACTTTGGAATTCGGCCGACCGAGGACCCGCCTGACGGCAGGAGAACCCATCTGTTATGACTGCAGCTGTATGCACGATGAACATCTGTACTATGTTCATCGTGTTACCCTGCTGCAGTCATCACACTTGGGTTGAGTCCCAAAGCTAAGGTAGGGTGGAGGCATCATAGAGGGTTAGTGGAGGCAATGAGGCCCTGCAGAACTGCAGTGGCGAAGCCTGCCCTGGACTTAGAATAAAGAGGTAAGTGATAGTGTTTGGTGAAGGTGTGTACAGAACTCCAAGTTGCAGCTTCTAAAATTTCCTTGGTAGGAACCCCCCCTGAGAAAGGCAGTAGAGGTGGCTGTTGCCCTGGTAGAGTGGGATCTAATGGTAGGAGGAACTGGTTTCCCATGATGGGTATAGCAGAATCGTATGCAATGGCCTATCCATTTAGAAATGGTTTGTTTGGATATGGCCCTCCCTTGAGAAGCTGTAGCATAGGAAACGAAGAGCTGGTCAGTTTTTCTGAAAGCCTTAGTTTTATCCAAGTAGTAACAAAGTTGCCTGTGAATGTCCAAGGAATGCAGGAGTCTTTCACCTTTGTTCTGTGGATTGGGGAAGAAAGTGGGTAGGTGGATGGTTTGATTTAAAGCTACACTGGAAACCACCTTAGGCATGAAGGAAGGATTAGTTCGTAGAGAAACTCTATCTTGATGGAAAATGAGGAAAGGTTCCACTGCCATAAGTGCCTGTAATTCTGAGACTCTCCTAGCAGAAGTTATTGCCAGGAGCAGGGCAGTCTTCCAGGATAGGAACTGAAGGTATGCAGAAAAAGCTGGTTCAAAGGGAGGTAGCGTTAGCTTTTCCAGAACAAAGTTGAGGTCCCATGTTGGTGTAGGGGCTCTTCTAGGTGGTCTAATGTTTTTTGCCCCTCTGAGGAACTGCCTTAGAAGAGGACTGGAAAATAAAGGTGGATTAGTGTCGTAGTGAGCTGAAATAGCTGAAGCATGGATTTTAATAGAGGAGAAAGAAAGTCCTTTATGCAACATCTCAGCTAAATACTGCAGAATGTGAGGCATATGAGGCTGAGTTGTGTCTTGGCCTTTAGCTTGGTTCCAAGCACAAAACCTTTTCTATGCTTGGCCTCCTGGCCTCTAGAATAACATCCAGTACTGCTTGTGAAAGAGGGGCTGATGGGATGCTTAATAGATTTGCCATGCAGCCAGGTTTAAGGTTTTTATCTGGCTGTGTAGAATCTGCTTGTCTTGCTGCATGAGTAAATGAGGAATTTGAGGCAATATCCATGGTGGGCTGTGAGCCATATTCTTCAATAGCGGGTACCAGTGCTGGCGTGGCCAGTCTGGGGCTATGAGAATCAGTAAAGGTTTCTCCTTTTTGACCTTCAAAAGAACCTTTGTGAGAAGAGGTAATGGAGGAAAGGCATATGCTGTCAGGTTTTTCCAACTGAAGGAGAGAGCGTCCACTTTCCAAGCTTGATGGTGGAATGTCCTTGTGAAAAATTTTGTCAGCTGGCAGTTTTGAGGACTGGCAAACAGGTCTATATTTGGTAGACCCCATCTCCGAGTTATCATTGTAAATATTTGAGGGTCTAGCTTCCACTCGTGGGGATCTTTGATGTTTCTGCTCAAGTCTTCTGCCAATGTGTTTTTCTGTCCTGGCAGGAATTGAGCCTGTAACTGGACTTGGTAGGTCAGAGCTGTGTTCTATAAGAGTATTGTTTGCCTGCAAAAAGGGTAGGAATGTGTGCCCCCTTGTTTGTTTGTGTACCACATTACTGTGGTGTTGTCCGTCTTTATTGCAAGTTGCCCTGGCTGTAGTAGATCCTTGAAGGCTGTCAGAGCTTTCTGTACAGCTAGCATCTCTTTTTGGTTTATGTGCAGTTTTCCCTGTTCTGCAGTCCATAGGCCTTGAATGCCTTGCCCTGCCATGTGTGCCCCCCAGGCATAGTCTGAAGCATCTGTTGTGATAGTTTGCCTGGGTGGGGGCAAAATGAAAGGCTGACCCTTGTTGAGGTGACATGCCTGTGCCCACCATAGAAATTCCTGTTGAAGGCAGGGAAGGAGAGATATCACTGTGTCCAAGCTGTGGCTGTGTTGAGACCATACGCTTTTTAGGTACCACTGTAATTTCCTCATATGCAGTTTTGCAAATGGTATTATCAGAATGCAAGATGCCATGAAGCCCAAAGCCTGCAGAATTTTTCTTGCAGTTAATTGGGTCTTTGTTGCCACTGTCTTGAAATATTGAGTCAGTTGTAATTGCTTGTCTAGTGTAAGGTAAGCCTTCTGGGCCATTGTGTCCAAGCTGGCACCCAGGAATGTCATTTTTTGTGAGGGTACTAGTTTTGACTTCTTTTCGTTTACTGTGTACCCCAGACAATTTAGTAGATGCTTCACAAAAGCCAGATGTAAGAGAATGTCTTTTCTTTCTGCTTGGATGAGGCAGTCGTCCAGATATGGATATATTTGAATTCCTCTTTGTCTGCAGTATGCAATTACTGGTGCCAGGCATTTTGTGAATACTCTGGGCGCGGTAGATAAGCCAAAGGGCAGTGCAGAGAATTGATAATGGGTTGAACCTGCAATGAAACGGAGGTATCTTCTGCAACTTTGTCTGATAGGGACATGCAGGTATGCCTCCTTGAGGTCCAACGTTACCAGCCATGCTTCCTTGCCCAACATGGGAAGTAGCTGCTGTAGTGTTAGCATCTTGAATTTGGGCACTTGTAAGTGTTTAGAATTGAAAGGTCCAGAATTGGTCTCCAAGCATTTTCTTTCCTGGGTACTAGGAAGAGTCTTGAGTAAAATCCTTGGCCTTGCTCTTGAGTTGGTACCCTTTGAATGGCTCTCATGGCCATGAGAGCTGAAATTTGTTTTTGAGCCTCTGCCCTTTGATTTTGTGGCAGGTTTGGCATTCCTCTTTTTATTGGCAAGGTGTGAAAGTGGAATCTGTATCCTCGTAAAATTATGTCTAGGACCCATCTGTCCTTTGTGACCATGTGCCAGTTATCTGCAAATAGTGCTAGTTCCCCCCCCCCCCCAAGGGGGCTGACAAGAGAGCTTTGTTTGGCCAGCTGAGGTGCAAGTCATTGAGTCTGTCTTCTGGTGGGTTGAGACCTGTCTTCTCCTCCCTTCTGGGTTGGAGTGCTCCATTGGCGAGGATTATACTGAGCTTGTGGTTGTCCTCTGCCCCTTGGGCACCTGTATTTACCCCTCTGAGGCCTGTCAGTGGCTGGACAGGACCAATTTTATGTTGGCCAGTTTCTGCTGAAGCGAGGGGGTTGTACTTGTAGAAAATCTTTGACTGTCTGCATTGATTTCGCCTTATCTTCCATTTTCTTTAAAACAACTTCTGCTTTAACACCAAAAAGAACATCCTGCTGTAAGGGAGCATCTAATAGTTTTGCTTTAACATGATCAGGCAGATTTTGTTCTTTTAACCAGGCATGCCTACGTATAACTGATCCAGTGACAGCTGCGCTGCAGGAGGCCTCTAAATAATCAAACCCACATTGCAAGGTATGTTTGCCCACCTGCTCGGTGGCATGCAACTCCTGTACTTCTTTCATTTCAGATTGTTGAGGTAAGGTGGTTATCTTTTGTTTTAACTGAGAAATCAGGAATTGCTGATACTTAAGCATATGAAATTGACAGTTCAGTGCTCTCATAGCTAAAGTGGCTGAGGTGTAAACCTTTTTCCCCCATCTGTCTAGTGCTCTTGAATCCCTTTCAGAAGGTACTGGATTTTTAGCCATGGAAGCCTTAGCCCCCTAGGGACCCTGGGAGATAGTCTCTGGGTCAGCTACTGGGCTTTTGTAAAGGAATTTGTGGGAATCAGGTACTCTGTAGTATCTGTCAGGCTTGGCCGGGGCAGGAGGTAGAGAGTCAGGGTTGAAACTGGATTCTAAATAGACATCATCCACAATGTCCAAAACAGGAGAGATGGCTAGAGGTCTGTGTTGGGGGAGTAAAAGAAACTCTCTGCCTTTTCTTGGAATCAGAGTAATCCAGACCTTCCCAGTGAAAATGTTCCCTCATAGTGTGTAAAGTTTCCCCAAAGAGTAATCTTCTGGAGGGAAGCTGAGGGAATAGATTCCTCAGCATCAGAATCTTCATAAGGAGAGAAGGAATGGTCTTGGTCCTCAGAGGAATCCGAAGAAATAGACAGTTGTTCAGAGGAAGCAGAATCTTCCTCTTGTCTAGGCCTTTTGTCAGGAGGAGGCTGTGAACTCCTGATAAGAGAAATCAAATCTTCTGCCATTTTGAGCATCTGTTTCTTAGGCATAGGGCCTTGAACAGGAGACTGAAGTGAAGCCTTTTTCGATTTAGAAGGAGTCTTCGACTTGGAAAACATTTTGACTGTAAGAGACGTCGGTCTGAAAACGCCTTCAGAAACCGATGGCGTTTCAGAAGTACCGACATCCTTGGAGGGTAAATCGTCGGTAGGGCCTGAAGTAAAAGGCTGCGTTGGCCTAGTACATTCCGACAAAATATCTGTAGCGGTCTCGGGTTCCAGAACTGCGGTAGTCAGAGGCTGCGTCGGAGCCTCACTGATAACCGGAGAACCGGAGACCGGATCAACCAAGGCCTCAGAGAAGGGCTTAGGCCTGGGCTGTCGGTCCTTGTCCCTGCGCTTTTTGTGCACGCCGGTAGTCGGTAGCTCTGACGGCATGTTATAGTTAAATTTTCTACCAAAAAAGTGTTGTGCGAAATCAAAACGTCTTTTAATAGTACGTTTATTAAATCTAGCACAAAAACGACAAGAAGTGACGTTGTGATCAGGGCCTAGGCAAGGTATGCAATAAGAATGAAAATCCTTATCAGGTATTTGCTTCCCACAAGAAATACAATTGTTAACTTTTTCTGACATCGGTCTGAGGCAAGAAAAGTTTCCCCAACGGGGTACTTAGCTTTATAGAAGACTTTGGTCTGAAATTCGAATTCGAAAATCTCAGGAGTCGGCCGACCAGCACTTGCGAAATGCTTCTGCTTCGGGCACCGCACGGCAAGAAAGACTGAAGAAAATGGCGTCGGTTGCAATATATATACCCCTGGCGCACTGACTTCAGGGATGAAGCAACAGCAACCGATGTCGGACCAAGACTTTGGAAATCCGGCCAACTGCAGGACCGCCTGACGACAGGATAACCCAATTGTGATGACTGCAGCAGGGTAACACGATGAACATCCCAAGTGTGATGACTTCAACAATGAAACACAAAGAACATCAGGGAGTTAGCTGACAGACAGAACTCAGTCATTATATTTGGCATAAATGTGGGTCTGGTTCTAAAAAATGTCCCCATCCTTACAGAGGACTAAAAAAGGTTCTTTGCATATGATGTCCCATCGTTATGAAATCCTCCCAGCGGAAGTGATAAGTAGTAAAAGACAAGAAAATGTCCCTCAGTGAAAACAGAGGTAAATCCCAGAGATGAAATAAGAAATCCAAACAAACGTGTACCTAGACAAAACGATCCTTTAATAACACAGAAAAAAATCAACATGCACAAAGCACCTCAGACTGAGCGCTTTCACCTGCTAACAGTCAGGCATCATCAGAGTCATATTGTTGCAGTTCAAAATGCATTTAAATAAGGAACCAAACACCGACATCATATCCTGCTAGTTTAACATGTAAAAAAGACTTGAATATTTAAATTCTTAGCATAGAAAAAATGTTTTATACATAAGAATAGTTTGAATAAAGCAAAATTAGCTATTATTTTTATATATACAAATATAATACCCTAAAACCACAATTCTTACTACTAAGACACTTGCGAATTAAAATGCATTTTTCAGCTGATGTTGAAATACATAGCATGTATCATATACACATTTCAAAAACATTTTTTTGATGTCTTTCATTTTGCAAACACTTTAAGCATGCTAAAACACACTTCTACTTTACACATTGGGCCTCATTTTTAATACCCCAGCCATGGAAATGGACTCATTGATGCCTGGTTTAACATTTAGCCTTACTTGCATTTCATTTCCTTCACCTGCAAACGCAAATCCTGGTCACCTCCCCTGGCATCGGAGTATACTCTTGTCTATTACAAAGAAAATAAACTTTTTGAAATTAGCACAAACCAGACTGTGTGTATAAAGCACTGGTTGTTTTTGCATTTCTAATGTCTCTCTATTGCACTTCATAATTCTCACATGCAACCTCCTAACCGTCTTCCTCACATAAAATGTGGGGCATGAGGTGCATGTAGCCAGGAATACCACTAATTTGGTGGTACAGTGCAGCTCAAAATCTTATTGCAAGAATCTACCTGAACATACGGTCCATCACTGATGAACCTGCATGTTGAACAACTTCCAAGCTTGTGCATCATGGATACTAACAAATTCCTAGTCAAACCAGTGTCCTTTTCTAAAATCTCTTTGATATTCCTGCCCCTGCTATAAACAGTATATATGAGTATACACCGATGCCAGGGGAGGTGACCAGGATTTACGTTTGCAGGTGAAGGAAATGGAATGGCAAGTAAGGCTAAATGTCAAGGTTAAACCAGGCATTAATGAGTCCACTTCCATGGCTGGTGTATTAAAAATGAGGGCCCAATGTGTAAAGCAGAAGTGTGTTTTAGCATGCTTAAAGTGTTTGCAAAATGAAAGACATCAAAAAATGTTTTTGAAATGTGTATATGATACATGCTAGGTATTTCATCATCAGCTGAAAAAATGCATTTTAATTCACAAGTGTCTTAGTAGTAAGAATTGTGGCTTTAGGACATTATAAAGCAATTATATTTGTGTATATAAAAAGAGTAGCTAATTTTACTTTATTCAAAAGTATTTTTATGTGTATTTTAATAATTAATATTTTTATATAAAAAAAAAATTTCTATGCTAAGGATTTAAATACTCAAGTTGTTTCTTACATGTTAAACTAGCAGGACACGATGTCAGTATTTGGTTTCTCATTTAAATGCATTTTGAACTGCACCAATATGACTCTGATGTTGCCTGACTGTTAGCAGACGAAAGCGCCCAGTCTGAGGTCCGTTGTGCATGTTGATTTTTTTTAGTAGTAGAAGCAGTCTTCTCATGTTAGATATTTGAGAGTGGCTGAAACAGCAGGTGAAAAAATGGGTCAGATTAACTTTTTCTGGACACCCCCCCCCCCTTTCATTTTCTCAGATGATGGATTCACACTCAGGAAGCTTTCAATAGGCTGCAGGGGTGCTTGAAGGGTCTGCAACCATACAAAATGAAATGGCTGAGCGGTAGTTTTGCAAAAGTGTATGTCACACCTAAGCTGACAGCCTCATTTAAGTACTGCAGTTATGGATACCAGTACTGTGCAGGGACCTGATCCTTCCCGGGGCATCAGATGGAAAACTATTACCATTTGGCTACATAGAGCCTCCTTAGGTCAAGCTTCCTAACGTCCTTAAAAAGAAGGACAGCACATCCTCAAAAAGCTGATGCCTAAACGGGAAGAGACAAAATCATTCATGTAGGGAGCAAAAGTGTCTTTAGCTTGATGTGCAACAAGGTCCCTTTACTATGAGCTACGAGGTCCATTAGCAAAGGCAACACATGAGGTTTCACATTATACACCCGAGTGAAAAATAGAGAAAATACGGTTAGTTTACTTAAACTGTAACAGTGTATGTTCGATAAAACCACTGCTTCAGTAACATAAGCTACAATGGTAATATCCTGCCTAGGATATAACAAATCAGACAGTCTTCCAAAGCCTTAGGCTCCTGCCACTTGTGCCCAGGCAGTCGGCTGCACAAGGTCCAAGTGGTGGAAATTCATCAACCTGAAGTTTGTCTCTGCGCTGTGCGCTCCTTGCGGGCGTGGCGCATCCGCGACGGGGCATTTTATAATTGCAACGCAAACAATACTCTGTAAACTGGCAGTCTAACCCCTCCTTAATAGGCGCTTTGTTAAACCCTGGCACAAGGCGGCAAACAACAACGGTTTAAGTCAGGCCTAAACAAGGTATACACAGGTATGGTAATCGACCGACGCCAGCCTTATACTCTGGTATCTGGACTGACTGGACGCGGACTATACCCAATAGTAAGGACTGCAGCAATGGAAAACGAAGAACATCCAGCAGACTGGGTGACAAACACTTCACGACTTATCCTCCCTTTTACAGTTGGCAGGAAAGTTCTGAAAAGAAAGGTACAATACAAATCCATGACCTAGTATAAACAGACACAAAAAAAAGAGATGGAGGGAGGAAGCAGCTATTGCAGCAGTGATTTAATACGGCATCTAGTGTTATGAGACCTCGCTCCAGAGACCTCAGCCTCATTACCACAATCAACAGAACATGCTGGAGGGGGAAGGTTCATAACCCAGAGACCACCCATGCTATGGAACAGACTTCCCACACATGTCAAGCAGAGCACCTCAGTGGCCCTCTTCAAGAGAAATCTTGAGTGGATGGGAAATAGAAAATTCATCCCAGGGATCACTTCAGTGGCTTTACTCGACAGAGGCACTAGGTACCAAGGGCGGGTGGCACGATGCCAGGGTAATCCTATGGGCTAGGCTTGTAAAGGCTCCAGGGCCATTAGCCTAGTACACACCTATGAACCTATAAGTACAACTGTACTGCAATGATTAATAAGTTACTGCTGCAGTAGTCTAAGCTATGTGGGTAGAATACCAGAGCTTACATAGCCTAGGAGGAAGTAAGATGAGGATCCAGGAGTCCCTGGAAAACAAAGCTAACAAAGTTTGTTCTAGACCTGGAAATTTTATTTATTTGTCAGTCTGTCTTTGTTTAATGGGAAAGTCCGACTTGGTAGTATCCATTTTCAGCACAAGCCCGGGGAGAAAAGCTCAATCTGCTTATACTAAGTTATAGTTAAATACAGTAGTTACATTTCTACTTAAATTTATACACAAACAGTAGTTACATTTATACATTCCAAGATTTTACAAAGGTGGAAGTTACTTAAGAGAAAGCCCACATGCAACTTATTGGATTGCACAAACAGCAGTTATGTATAAAAATTGCTTTGTCATTTCAGTGAGAGATTGAATGTATTCTGTTTAAGAGGGTATTTGGAGACAATCGTACTGTGAACATAAAGTTTCAACCATGAGATGAGCACATGCAGGACCAGGACTGGTTAAGATGCTGTTTAAGCAGTTGTTTAAAACCATTGAGCTTAATCTGAGAGTTTTATTTGTATGGGGATACTATTCCAGAGTTTAGCAACATATTGGGGGTACAGAGAATCTCCTGCAACATTATTTGACTTGCTTGTCATAAGCGGCCCTTGATGGACAGTAGGTCAGTAATAAGTTAAATAGTGCAGAGGATTTTTCTGGATGATGGAGTGTGAGTGCTGTAGTTAGTTGTGAATATATTAGGTAGCTGTATAGTTCAAGCCACTTTAATTGCTTTAAGTTATGACAATGGTGGGTCCTATGTGGCAGATTGGTGGCAAATTTAGCTACGTTATTGTAGCAGGAGGCAATTTCTTTTTTAGAGTATCATTTAAGTTTGTTAGGATCGAAGTGGCAAGTAAGAGAATTGACAATAAGAATGTGGTGGCTCGAGTTTTTCCAGTATCTGTCAGGAATACCTGAATCCTATAAAGGCAGTCTAGTTTCTGGTGAGTAGATTTTGCAAAATAACATACCCAACATACTAGTAATAGGCGACTCTATAGTCAGCATCCCACTCACTAGGCTGAATAAGGAGAAGGTTACTGTTAGCTGCCTGTCGGGTGGCAGGATCCGCCACATAACACAAGCACTCAGGTCACTTCAGAACAAGTACAAATATGACTCTGTCATTGTCCATGTTGGTGTGAATGACCTGAACTATACCTCCCTGGACTACATGGAGAGACATGGAAAAGCTCTCTGATCACGTAGCCCAGGCCGGAATTACCCTGACCCTGAGTAGCATCCTGCCCTTACCAAGAATGATACCACGGTATAAATAAAAAAATTCTCCATTTCAACAATTGGCTAAGTTTCTGGAGTCATTCAAAGGGGATCTAGTGTCTTGTCTGCCTGGGATGACATGCTCGACAAGCCATGCTGCTTCGCTAGAGATGGCTTTCACCTGTCACCCTTAGGCTTTCGAATACTTGCCAAGGCTCTTGCCACCGCCATAGTGCCTTTTTAGGCAAGGCTCAAAAGACAAACCCACCGCCGTAAATAGCACAAGTAACAAAAAACTGAGGGTAATGCTTCTCAATGCCAGGAGTCTAAACCTCAAAATGCATGCACTCAAGGCACTCCTCAGTATGGAGAAAATCAATACGTGTGCAGTAACAAAAACCTGGTTTAAGGCTCCAGAGAGCACCCCAGCACTACCAGGCTACAACTCATACCATACATTTCGGCCACAGAACCCAAACCAAAATACAAAAGGCGGGGGCATATCCATATTCATCAAGGATACCCACACCTCCAGGTTAGTGGCACAGCACGATGCTTCAGAGATCATCCACGTGCAACTAACAATGGGCAAATCTGCAATTCAAATTGCAGCTTGCTACAGATCACCCACCATGTCCCAAGACCCCCATTCCATGTTTCTGGAAACACTGGGAAACATAAAGGTCCTACCAAACACCCTAATATTGGATGATTTCAATTACCCAAACATTAACTGGGAGAACTACTCAAGTACTAACTCCCTTGCCCATCTTTTCCTAGAATTTATAAACTCAGATGTCCTTGTTCAACTGGTCAACACTCCCACCAAAGGTGACAACATATTGCACCTGGTCATCACCAACATGGGTGACTGGTGTTCCACACCAGAGGTCAACCCCTCGCTGGTTAGATCTGACCATAAACAAATCACTTTGGATATCCATATTCCACCCCCACCCCCGGACAACAAAGCCACCGTGAAAAACTTTTCAAAAGCTAACTTCACATTACTTAAGACAGAGGTGGAAAGTTTCAAAGCCCCCATGCCAAAGGATAACACTGTCCAAGATGCAAAATCATTTACTAATGCATTCTACGGGCAGCTACAAGAATGCATGGATCGTGCCATCCCATGCAAAACCAAGACTCACTCCTCCAAGAAAAGGAAACCAGTCTGGTGGACCCCTGCCATAAACAAGCTATACAATAGAAGGAGGAAACTAGTACAGAAAAGAGTAAAATCCCAAGAAGGGAAGACATCCCTGATCAGTATCGGCAAGAAACCACGATCTCTCATAAAATCATCCAAGGCGAGCTTTGAAAGAAAAATTGCCAAGGACTCCATAGATAACCACAAGCCATTCTTTAGCTATGTCAAGAATCTAAGTGGCAATGCTCAGACATGCTCGGAGTTAGTGCAGAATGGCACAAAATACACTGAACCAACCAATATCGCCAACATCCTGGCAGACAGGTTCAGCGCAAACTTCACCCCCCTCTCACCCCCAAAAGGGCCCGTAACCATACCAGAAGAATGTAGAGTCCCAGAAATCACAGACAATCAGGTTAAAACAGCCCTCTCCAAAGCCAAAAACACAGGATGAATGGGACCGGACAGTGTCCCAGGCTTCGTCCTACATGAGCTCAAAGATGAACTAACCCCTCACCTAAACACACTGTTTAAACTCAGCCTCTCCACAGGCTACATACCCATAGAGTGGCGCACAGCAACGGTTATTCTGCCCCACAAAGGTGGAGCCACAACAGACCCTGGGAACTTTCGCCCTATAAGCCTGACTAGCTCGGTCTGCAAGGCTATGGAATGCATCATCATGGAACTCATTAACAGAGACATTGGGAACCTCCAAACACTGGACCCTACCCAGTCTGCCTTTGTTAAGAGCAGATCATGCCTCCTAAACCTGGTGGAGTTCTTTGAGACAGTTACCAAGGCTATAGATGAGGGAAAGGTGGTACACACAGCCTACCTAGACCTTGCTAAGGCCTTCAACACCATTCCCCATTCTGGTATTATAGACAAGCTCACCAGCCTGAACATAAACCCCTACATCACAAGATGGGTTGCCAAGTGGCTCACAGACAGAACGGTGAGAGTTGCGGGAGCTAGGTCCGACTCTAAACCAGTTACAAGTGGCGTTCCCCAGGGTTCAGTCCTAGGACCCCTCCTGTTCGGCATATACTTCTCAGAGGTACAGGCAAGCACAGGAAGACTATGGCTGACCAAGTTCGCAGACTACTGCAAACTAGGGGCTATAATTGACTCTCCGGCTGACACAGACATCCTCCAAAAGGGTCTGATGGAGACAGATACCTGGTGTCAAAATCATGGCCTCAAGCTAAATGCCAAAAAGTGCATAGTCATCCCCTTTGGAAAAAACAAAGTACCCACAAACTACCACATAGGTGGTAGTCCCCTAAATACGGAAGACGTAATAAGGGATCTGGGGATCCAAGTAGATAGTAATCTCACCTTTGATAATCACATTGCCAAAGTGGTTAGAAAATCCTTCTACGTGGCCCACCTAATCACAAAAAGGTTCGCATTCAGATCAAAATAGGTCAATGTGCCCCTCTACTCATCACACATCAGACCCATCTTATAGAGTACAACGCCCCATTTGGGATGTACCTTACAAGACACCTGCAACAGCTGGAAAGACCACAGAAGTACCTCACCAAGAGGATCAATGGCCTCAAACAGATTTCCTATGCAGCTCGACTGAAGAAACTCCAGTTGTACTCTGTTGCATGCCACCTACTCAGAGGTGATCTCTGCCTGACATACAAGGCCATGTCCAACCCAGAATTGATGGACATGCTCCAGCTAAAGAAAACCTTATCCCCTCGAGCCACACGCTCTAGGGATCTAAACCTCACCACAACAATAAACAGGACGTGCTGGAGGGATAGATTCCTGTCCCAGAGACTTCCCATGCTTTGGAACAAGATCCCAATCTACATTAGGCAGAGCAACTCACTAGCACTCTTCAAAAGAAACCTTAACGAGTGGATGGGAAACAAAGTTTACCTCGGGGATCACTTCAGTGGCTCTACAGAGGCACAGGGAACTAATCTAAGGGGGCGGCGAAAGCCAACACATTCTGGCTAGGCTTATAAATGCCTTCGGGCAGATAGCCTAGTACCCACCTATGAACCTATGATTTAATGGTGTGCAGTATATGCTGGCCATATTTGAGATTATCATGTATTATAATGCCTAGAAGTTTACTGTGAATTACACTTTCAGTGACAATATTATCTGCTGCCTTTATGGTAAAAAATTGCTTTTGATTTTGGCAACTTTTTGAGGTAAAAAGCATGAACTTAGTTTGCTTGGGGTTGAGTAGGAGGTTTGATTATATGAACCAAGTTTCTACAGAGGAGAATGATTTTTGGGTAATGTCTTGGAGCTTACTTATAGTTGAGACGGCACATATTAATGTTGAGTTGCCTGCATACTCAGGTGTGGGGGGTCATTAATAAATATATTAAACAGGAAAGGACCCAAGATAGACCCCCCCCCCCCCGAGGGACACCTGTACAACTGTTTGAAAGGATGAGTAGGTTTGCTGCCATTTAATTGCTTTTTGTATTCCATACAGGAAACTAAGAAACCACAATAAGGAGTTCTGTGAAAGCCCTACTGAGGAGAGATGAACAAGCAGCTGCTGGTGACAGACAGTATCAAATGCCTTTGATAAGTCTAAGAAAATGGTGGACACAAAGCAGACCACTGTTTCTATGTTGGTTTACTACACTGGTGAAATGTAGTAGAACAGTAGTTGTGCTGTGCTGGGGCGTAAAGCCATGTTTTGTTTTTGACAGCATGTTATTTAATGTTAGGTACTGCCATCAGCAGTATAAAAAGATATATTTCTGTAATATTTTGGACGTGGGGATCATTATTGGTCTGTAGTTATTAAACTCTGCAGATGTGCTGCCTTTGTGCAGTAGTATGATGTAGAATCCCCCCCCCCCACAGTGATGGGATGTATTTTTCCGCTACGGACCTATTATAGTATGGACACAGGGAAGGCTATGACTTCTGCGGCATTTTTAAGTAGTCTGATGGCAGTTGGTCTACAGCTACTGAAGTAGTATCTAGTTTAAGGATCAACTTCCTTATGAGCGAGGTAGGTACTGGACTAAAACTGAATAGCTGTGGGTGGTCCTGATTGGACAGGGGTAGAGAGAGGGGGGCAGATGTATTAAGTGTCCAAGACAGATAATCTTGATTGTATAAAGCAGGAATTAAACTGTGTGGGGAGACAAGTCGTATCGTCTGTTTTGAGAGAGAGAGAGAGAGAGAGATGGTCTTGCCAGAGTGGAATAGTTTATTTACTGATGACCAAAACAGATTTGGGCTGTTTATATGTTTGTCTTGTATGCTGGCATAGTATCTTTGCTTATCCTGTTTGCCATGGAGTTTTGCAAGGTTTCTAAAATGTCTAAATTGCTGGAAGGCATTTTGAGTTTATTTTTATACAGATTTTTCCAGTCTTTATCCCTTTTTGTCATGACTTTTTTTTGTTTCTTTTGTCAGCCACTGTGTAGGGTTTGGCTTTATAGGTTCATAGGTTCATAGGTTCATACTAGGCTATCTGCGGCCTTTGATTTTCTTTTGAGTAGCTATTTATTTTTCTCTCAATTTTTTTTATGATTTTATGAGAGCCTCTTCTTTTTTACTATAGTGATCAAGGGTGTCTTACCTTAAGTAAAAATCAGGTAAGTAGTCTTTTTTTTATTATGTACTGGTGCTGGATTATTTACGTACTGGTGCTGGATTATTTAAGGTCTGTACTGGTGCTGGATTATTTAAGGTCTGTAAGAGTATGTTACTCAAGTGTTCTACAGCAGTATCTAGTGACACTGTTCTAAACACATTCCGTTTATACTATTTTAGTGCTTCACTGAAAACATATTTGCTGAAATAGGTTGTACTAGGTTGTACTTCATATTTGATTGTCTATAATGTGTTTATCTGGGTTACAGAGTATGTTGGTATGTGGTCACTTGTGCTGAGTGGCAGCTTACTTCTGTCAGTTTGTCTGGTTTGTTTGTAAGAATCCAGTCTAAAGTTGTGTCTCCCCCTGAAATTTTACTGATTCTAGTAGGTATGGTTATTAATTGGCTGAAGATGAACAGGTTTAAAGGATTCATTGGGGATAGTGGAATTTACGAGTTGCCAGTCTATATGCAAATCTCCAAGTATTATAGTTTCATGGTTAATTTGTTGGGATATCTAATATAGGATGCTGATCTGCTCTGGCACAACCCTCACAGAGCTACAATTAACAACCCAGACCACTTTTAGCAAACTAGAAAACTGGCTCTCTAGCCGTCGCCTGATACTTAATGCCAAAAAAACTAAAATGCTGCTGTTTCTTCCTACACAAAGGTCTAGCCCCATCTGCTTTTCGATCCACTCCAAGGATGGGACCATAATCTCACCGGACCTCTCTACTAAATTACTAGAGGTAATTATTGACAACAACCTAAAATTTGATATACATGTAAACCAAATGATCAAAACTATCAATAAGAAATTAGGCTCGTTATATAGAATAAAAAGGTTTTTGACCCCCCAAGCCAAAACTGCCATTGCCCAAACTCACCTTCTCTCCACACTCTTGTATTCGTCCCCTCTAATTCACAATATTAGTAAAACTGTCATGAACAAACTTTCCATCTGCTACAATCATATCGCCAGGTTTGCTACTGGGTCACCTTTCAGGACCCATCATTGCACCAATCTAACCCAGCTCAACTGGCTTGAGCTACCTAACCTAATTTCTTATAACCTACTAGTTCTGACACACAAAATAATACACAACCCCGACTACACCCCTTCACTCAAAAAACTGGTTACCCCTTGTAACCACCCTCGACCTCTGAGGTCATCCAGCCGACTCCTTATCCAGACATGCAAAACTAAAAATATAGCTGGCGATTCCCTCCTCACCAACTCTGCAGGGAGAACTTGGAATAAACTTCCCCCTGATATTACCTTGCTCTCCTCTTTAAATCAGTTTAAAGCTAAACTTAAACCACACCTGGCATCAATACGGAGTTGCCATTGTCTAAACCCTGGCTAGCTAATTCTCTGTTTCACATAGTTTTTTAGGTACCTGGCTGTCACTGCATATTTCTTTATTATGTCTATTCTCGATCATCCTGAACAATAATTATGGAATAAGTAATAATTTTGTGCTGTGAATTGTAAATGAATCTGTGACTTTATTAAAATGTTGTACTGGTTTGGAGCTTTTCTCCCCAGGCCTCCGCTGAAAATGGACATGTATCCAGTCGGACTATCACGGTTAACAAATGTAAAATAAAATAAATAAAAATAAAATAAAATGCTTTCAGCAATATCAATGTTATACAAATTGCTGTTAAACATAATTTTCCTATTGTTGATTTTTAGAAGCGAGAAGTTCAACATTGTTAAATGTATTCCTCTCTTTTTAAATTTGTCCAAGTCAAAGTATGATTAAAATTAATGAAATTAGTACTGTTTCAATCTTGGAGGTTAGCCAGAAGTGCTCTTTGCAGCACCCGCAATGCGCCCAATAATGACTCCTGCAATTCTTATGGAATTACATGCATCAGTAACATATCTACGTATGATTGTAGATTCTTTTTTACAAGACCCGTTTCTGGGTGTCCTTCTTCCACATTCCCTTGTTTCTGCCTTCAAATCTTGTTTTATGACTTTGTCTCTCTCTGTATGCAAGACACTGTAGTCACTGGGTGTAGTAATTTCAATGAGCAATGTTACCTGTCTACTTTTCATGGACTGCTATATCTTGTTTTATCACATCTATTTTTGAACTTTTGGTAATGAGTGATCCCATGTGATATAAACTTAATCATTTTCTATAATGCTTTGTGGCTCACATTTCCAGTGTTTTTCATATATTTCAATATTATAATGTTTGCACAACAACCCACCAATGCAACAGTTTTGTCACATTATTATGCTTTTCAATATAGGGTCCTTCTGCCATTAGCACATCACAACCAGCAACAAGGTGTGTGACCGTTTCTAATTCCGTTTTACAAACCCTACATTTGTCCGTTTCTCCCACATGATCAATGGATTTTGTAAACCAAAGTGTATGTAGTCCACTATCTTGGGCTGCCGATATTAACCGGTCGCCTTTTGGTTTAATTTCACCTCTCCTTAACCATTCCTGCATTCAGTCCTGAACAACATGAGGTTATCCTAGAGTTTTCTATACTTGCAACTATATTTATGCAGCTTCCACATTTCTTGCCTTTTCACATGATCCTTCACCTTATATTCTTTCTTTTGCTTTTTGGCACATTCAGTTGCTGCCAGACTTATCTACTTCTGCTTGATACGGACATACGTCTGCTTAACTAAGCAGGGAAATTATCTTAGACTTATTATCCTCATGTTTTAAATTTTCACAACGTTTGGGTCTTGTGAGGTCACCAGACATGTATGCAGTCCTACGACTGCAGATTTATAGATGTAATCAATTTCAAGGAGGCCCACACTTCCTTCAGAACAAGGAATATATAGTCTTGGTACACACTGATTTTTATAACTTCCGCGGTGGTGCAGCGGAAGTGTTGCTGCCTCACAGCAAGAGGTTCCCCCGTTCGATTCTCGGCTGGAGTGTGGGGAGTGCCTTCTGTGTGGAGTCTGCATGTCCCCCTCGCGGTTGGGTGGGCGCTCGAAAGACATGCGTAAATAGGCGTGCCTTCGTTGAAGGTTGAACGTCGAGCTGGCACCTCGGCATTTGTGAAAATCTACTGCCAATCATTAGCGGACCGGAGGTCTGCCGTAGTGACCCCTAACTAGGAAAAGCCGAAAGACAACACCACCACACTGATTTTTATAAATCATCTGATAAGCATGAAGCATCCTTCTTGTTTACCTGTCCAACTGATCCAACATTGTTTGGGGCCAGTCAATCACTCCAAAACTGTCAGCTAGGACAGAAGAGCAAATTAGGTTTACAGCTTGTACTTTGTTCTTGGATGTCAGCTCTGTTTTCTGTATTATTTTCAGTCTTCTAAACCTTACTAAGTTTTATTTGCATTTGGTTATGCTTTATTGTTGATCCTTCAATCAAATCCCAAATATTTATGCACTCCCTCTTGTTCAAGTTCTTTTATATCACATTCCTGTCCCAGGCTGATGTTTTCTTGGTGCTGCAGGTTTCCTGCTTTAAAGGTTGCTTTTGCACATTTATCAAGACCAAATGGCATGCTTATATCTGAAAAGGTCTTGACTACTTGCAGCTGTGATTTCAGTTACTCATCTGATGAATCACATAGTTTTAAATCATCCACAAAAAGGAGACAAGTCTTTACACACTGTTTCCTGAGATCCGAATTGTAACCATGATCTAATCTATTAAGTAGACAGCTTAATGGGTTGAGGGCAAGACAAAAGAGCAGAGATGACAGTCACCCTAGAATATCCCCCTTTGAATTGTAATCCCTGGAATTATAACTTATCATTTATCATGGATTAACTGCAAAGTGGTTTGCCAATGTTTCCTGTGGAAGTAAGGTGATGGGTAGGGAATTTTTATACATGATTGCTACACCACCTGCATGCTTGTTTTGTCTGTCATGCCTGAGTATATCGTATTGGGGGGGGGGGGTGATCTCATTATCCTTTAATTTCTTTTTTAACCAGGTTAACTTTTCCAAAACAAAATTAAGATCTCATGTAGGTGCCACCGGTTTTCAAAGTAGGTGCAGATATAAAACCCTTCTCAAGAAAAGCTTGACCAAAGACTGTGATAAAAAGGGTTGGGGAATCCATAGGCAGACATGTTGAAATGGCAGAGAAATGAACCTGACAGAGGAATATGAAAGCCCAGAGAACAACTTGCACAAAAATGTAGGGCCTCGCAGTGGTGTAGCGATTAGAGCTGTCACCTCACAGCAAGAGGTTCTCCGGTTTGATTCTTGGCTGGGTTGCCTTCTGTGTGGGGTCTCCACATCCTACCTCCATTCACATGGGTTTCCAACATGTCAAGCAGATTAACTCACTGACCTTCTTCAAGAGAAATCTTGATGAGTGGATGGGAAACAAAAAATTCACCCCAGAGATAATACCAGTGGCACTACACGACAGAGGGACTAGGAACTAAGGTCGGATGGCACTCTGCCATGGCAATCCTATGGCTAGGTTTCTAAAGGCCCCAGGGCTATTAGCCTAGTACACACCTATGAAGAGGTGTTCGGGTTTCCTCCCACATTCCAAAAACTTGCGCCTGGAGCGTTTCTCCCCAGGCATCCGCTGAAAATGAGCTCAGTCTCAGACTTTCCAGGTAAGCAAATGTTAAATAAATAAAAAATAAATTACAAAAACAGTGGTAAAGAAGCCCTGAATGGGTCCTGGCTCTTAATGCAGCTTTACCAATTAAATATTTTCCATTTTTCCAATACAAGGATTTCCTAGTACCAGGTTTCTTTACCTCCTTTAGCACTCGCAGCAAGTCCTCATAAGAAAAGGTACCTAAAAGATATCGAAATTGAATCATCCAGGCAGTCAGTTGCTTGAGACTGGGATGCATCATACACCCATTTTCTTGTGTGACTACATCTACCATGTGAGGACGCGCGAGATAATTTCCCTTGGCAACTGCATAAGAAGGGAGAAAGTGCAGTTGTGCAAGTAAACTTACCATAACAGTGGATGCTCAAATGATCACTGCTGCAAAAGCCTTAGTAATACGAGTAATAGCCTTCCACCATTTAGCTTAGGCTACTGCAGCAGTGATCTATATGAAAAACATCCATTGTTGTCTTTGTCAGAAAAAAGTCACCACAATGACTTTTGTAGTGTCCTTCTGAATCTTCTGAATGACATTGGATATCAATGGAAAGGGTAGAAATGCATACAAACACAGTCCCACCTAAGGGAATGAAAAAGCATCTAGTTTTCAGGTCTGACTGCAGGGATCCTGGAGCAAAATGTTTTCAGTCATCTATTTTGAAAGGAGGGAAATGGATCTACTTGAGAAGTTCCCCAAAATTGGATCAATTCCTAGAAGACCACCTTGTTCAAATTCCATTCTTAGGACTCTGTCCAGGTCCTTCTCAGATTTCTGCCACAACATTTTGCTCAGACAGAATGTAAACAGCATGGAGAGTTAAACTGTGCTGATTTGCTACCTCACAAAGATCTGGTAGCCCCCGCTGGCTTAAATATCAGTGATGCCAAAGACTTTGCACTTTTACCACCACAGACACAGCTCCCCATGCAAAACCAAATCTATCTGTTGTTACAGATTGCCCAGGGGTACTAAGTAAGGAGCAACATGGCTTCAAGTATATCTAGTCTCTGTACCAAAGCAAATATTTTTTCACAAAGCCCAGCTCTGGAAAATGAAATACCAGGGGGTGAAGATGTTGGGACCAAAAGGTTTTCAGGAATCACTGAATTCTTCACATATGTAATCTGGCAAAAAGAATCATGAGAATCACAAAAGCTATGAACCCTATATCCAAGGTATTCTGTTGCAGAACTCTGAAGCTGAATAGGGAAGTTCAGGAACAATTTTGGGCAGAGGTTAGCTTTTTCCTAAGGAATGCCATTTGCATGGAGGAAATCAGAAGGCACCCTAGGAACACTAACCTGTTGGAAGGAATTGAGGATGATTTTTGAATGTTGACCTGAAATCCTATTTTGATAAGGCGGCTTCTCACCTTTGCAGGGGAATTTTGACACGGAGAAGATTATGTAAAGATAAGAAAGTCTTCTAAACACGGGAAATGTGAATAACTTGCAATCTGCACTTTATGAAGACTCTTGGAGCAGTAGATATCCCAAAGAGTAATGCAAAGAAAAGACAGTGAAACCCAGATACAGAAGACCTTATAAAACGTCTGAAATCTGTGGCAATAGGAATGCAATAAGCATCTTTCAGGTAAGTTACAGAAAACAGAGAGAAGGCACAGGAGGCCAACAACGTTTGCAAGGACATTTTGAACTTTCACAAACAGATTTAGAAAGGACAGATTGAGAACTGGTATTCAAAAGGAGTCCTTCTTTGGTACCAAAAACTTGAATAAAAACCTTTCTCCCACTGATCTGGGTGAACTGGTTCCACAATTCCTACAGAAAGCATTTGGTTGACAAAATAGGGAAACAGACAAAGCTGATTTTGAGAGGATAAGGGGGAATCCCGCCAAAAGGATGAAGTCCATGTTCCTCACTGCTCCACACGGACATGTCAGTTACACATTCAGTGTTAACAATTTAACTAATAAAAGTAAATATAAAAACATTCCTTTCAATGAATATGAATTTGTAAGTATAAAGTAGCACATTTTAATCATCAAACTGAAATTGTTAGTAAAAAGTGTTCCATTTGTTCCACATTATAAATAGTAGTGTTCCACATTTTGTAGTTGGAAGGTTGAAAGCTATGTTTCCCAGTGACATCTGTAACATTCTTGAACAACACTTAGAACCCATGTGTGGGAAACTATCTGATGCCAAAAGGAAAGGTGAAGAACTAGGTTCCATGACAGGTTTAAGGCAGTGGCAGGTTGGGGGGAAGGGACAGGAATGCTGCAATAGTAATTGTGTACTGTTGGACTGTCCTTTTTTCTGGTAGGCTCCCTCCTCCTTCTCTGAACATTTTTGCATCCCCCTGACCCTTCCTGCACCCCCCCTCCCTTTTTAAAAACATCTGTTTGCTAGAAGTTTGTTGAGACCATTCACACTGCTGTTTGTAAAAAGAGCACGAGTTTGCAGCTAAAGTTTTAGCAAACTTGGTGAGGGAGGACTGACAAAAACATATGTAACCTCCCAAAAATTTAATTTCCCTCTCATCAAACTCTTGAGTACATGAATATTAGAAGGACCAAACAAAACTTCATAGTATAAAGGAGAAATTAAAATGTCAGATTTACCATCTTCAAAAAACTTCTGTGTACACACCCAAGCAAACCGCCTGGTAACAGAAACAGAAGCATCTGCTGCCGTGGTCAAAGAGTCAGCACAGTTTTAGAAATGCTTTAAAGAACGCTTAGTTACCTGGGAAACAGAAGCAATTAAATCATTCACAGAGGACCTACCTTCAGAAATAGTACAAGGAATGTTGCTGCCAGATTTCCCTATCAAAAGAAGCAAACAGATACTTTAACAAGTGAGCCTGACAATTTAGATTTCTAAAGGCTGAAGTAGCAGAAGAATTAATCCACCTCCCAAATGGGTCAAAAGCTTTCCCATTCTTGTCAAAGGGAACCGAGTAAAAAGGTTTTACTTGAGCAGAATCTGACACCGAAAGAGCTGCAGGATCAGATCTGGTATGGGAAAATAAATATTTATATTAGTGAAAAACATTTTATAAAGACTGTCCGCCTTTTTATGGGCTGTGGGTTTACTGTCAGGCATACTGGAGCCAACATCCGAAACATACTCCAAACCTGGTGGTTGAACTTGTAATAAATCATAATATTTCTTCAAACTGATATGTGTTTACACTGAAATATCTTATTCATCCTGGAATCAATTTTAGAAAATGAAAATTCCTCCACAGGTGCAACTGCAGAAAGTTTCTTCAGTGTCAGAGTCAAGGTACTTGAAATAGAAAATTAGAAGATACCATTTCTCAGTCCCTTTCCTATTAAATCAAACAGGAAATCCTCAGAAACTGAGGAAACAGACTTATTTTCCCACAAAAATTCCAGTCACCTTTCACAGGCTGTAATGCCTGCAGTAAACCTTTAGCTAGCTAAACCAACAACGTCTTCCTTATCGACAGAAAAGCAATCAGAGAAAGATAAAGGTTTAATTTTGTCTCTTTTTTTCCAAGGGACATCTCTATAAGAAAGCTTACTCATGGGATTCTCTTCACCCTGTGGATCAGGTCTCTTAGTCTAGCTATGCAGGGATGCACTCTCTGCTCCCTCCTCCAAGACAGACAGGAGTGCCTCTCCCATGTTCTGCAATGGCATCTGAAATGCTGTAGTGGACAATGCTGACCCCTGGTCCATGTTGGCTGAAGAGGCTGCACCAGAGAGATCCACAGAAAAAGTAAATGGTCTAAGCCACCAACCAGTAATAGCCACAGCAGAGTCATCCACCAGTGGCCGAGACATGCACTGAACCCTCCATGTTGGCAAGGGCTCCTTGCAAACATTTTTTCTTGGGTCTGGAAGAAGGCAAAAACCATGGGGCCGGTATGCTGTTGCATGGTTCTGTGGAAACAGGAGTCTGTACCCCAGTTAGTGAATGGGTGACAGGCAAGTTGTCAAAAGTAGTGCTCACACACAAAATGCACAACAACACTCCCATAACACACTTGCCCCTTTGAAGAAAAACACAACTGCCCATAATAAAACAAGCAAATCCCACAAAGTAATCTCAAGTTTTCCCTCAAAAGTGCTTAAAATAAGCACAAACCATTCTTCTTTCGGCATAAGCACAAACAGTAAAAGTTATAAACAGGGTAAACATTCTGTCAAGACCATCCAGTCTCAAAATCCTATAAAACACATTTCCATTCAAAAAAAAATAATTGTTTTCCTGTGAGAATGTTTCACACAAAAAAAAAACATTGTGTAAGGTTTTCACCAAAAGAAGACCATTAGCTGACCGTTGATCATCTGAAGCCTACAAGAGAAGGGTTCTCTAAGGGAGGCAAGAAAGTAATGAAGTATCTGGGGCCAAAGCTGTTTTTCTCCACTTGGAGCTCATACAACCACCAACCTCAGCAGAGGTGGTGCGAGTCCAAGGTTTTGGAAGACTGGCCAGTCACTGTATCCTTGGCTGGATACAACTCATATACTTTAGGTTACTGCAACAATAGTAAAGGCAAACACGGGAGTCTAACCACGAACAGAATATATATCCATGAACTTGCAGTAAAAAACAAAATAAATTTATTTCACAAATATAAAACATAAAGATGAGCGCTTTCGCGTAGTATAATCTACGCTTCATCAGATGACAATATGAATAAAGCTCTTCTCTTATATACAACAGTAGGCGGGAAAATCTAGTCAATTAAAAAATGCAATACACCTAAAGCATATCAACTCACTGTTGAAACTTAGACACAGTCTGTGAGTCAGCTCCTAAGTTTAAAAATAAAAACAATAGCAGCAGTTCAGTCTAATACCTTAATGCAGAATAAAATCTGTATCAATCGCTATTTCAAAAAAAACAATAATTGACTTCAATCTAATGTAATAACATTCCGTAAAATGTATAACACAGAAAGCTCAGAATTATACCTGTGCATGAAAATTCATACAACACATATATATATGTAAACATCTATATTAATATAAACAAAAATAGTTATAACTGCAACAATGAATTATGAATGAACATGCAATGCACCACACCCTTGACCCCTCACTTGTTTTCTGAATCATCCAGATAAGCAAAGAGTAGAAAAAATACATACAGAAAACCACTTGTCCATTTGGAGGAAAAAGGCATCCACTACCCACGTTTCTTTGTGTGGTGATCTGGAGCACATCTTCCCGAGATGTTTGTTGCTTAGACAAAAAGGTCTAACAGTGGGACACCCCACCGCCAAACAATATGAAAATCAACATCCCTATGTAATATTCACTTGCAGGAATCTGCAACTGATCTACTTAGTTGATCTACCATCGACTTCAACTGGGATGAGCTGCAGATGAATCAACAGGGACTGATGAGTTAAGTGGCCATCTCCCAGCTAGCCAGCATGGGAGGGTCCCTCCTTGTCTGAGGATGAACCACATTATAGTAGTGTTACCTGTTGTCACCTGTAAACCCCCCCCCCTTTTTTACGACTCTTCCTTTTGAGTTGTTCCTTTTTACAACTCTTCCTTTTGAGTTGTTCCCCAAATCCCTTGCACTTTACCTATGAGTGTGCCACCCCCCCTCCAAATCAAGTCTGAAGCATACATGGTTATGGTCTGATTCTGAGACTCTATTTGGAGGCATGTTTACTATCTATGATGTTCTTGTCTGATGGCCACTCCTTGGCATTCTCACTTGGTTAGAACACCTCTATAAATTCTTGGGAGGTACAGGGTGGTACACACACCATCTTCTCCAGACTGTGAATGCTGACACCAAGTACTTCTTGGGTATCATTGGACTTTTACCATGACAGTCGTATGGGGAGACCACAAGAATTCTGAAGGGCATGAATACCAGTACACTCAGGAATTCTCCAGCTACAATCACTGTTTCTCAAGTTATCTGCTGGAAGTAGTGAGCAAGAGATTTATCTAGAGGGAGGTAGAGCCTCTGATTGCTAGAATCCAGTAACAAAGCAAGAACTCCACATTCTTGGAAATGGGAAGATACAACTTGGAATGCTGAAGGAAAAATGATTGCCTTTCCACCACTTTCTGGGATAGTGCCTAAATGAGACATTTTTCCAGGATGGGGCAACTTGGAGACGTTTCTTTCTACACTAAGCAGTTACTGCAGTCAGGCACTCTAAAACCTCTGGGTGCAGCAGATAATCCATATAACAAGGAGTTAAACTGATATTAGGAGCCCCACCCTCCCACCTCAAATCAAAAGAAGCATCTGTGGTCCATGTGGATGGGTATATGAAGACAGGCAGTTCTGAGATCTTACATAACCATCAGGGCTCAAGGGAACATGAGTGGCAAGAGGGCTTGCAATGTTAACATTCTAAATTCTGGAACCTTGACGTGAATACTTAGCCTTCAAGAGTCCAGGATTGGCCTTCATGGACACTCCTTTCTGAGCACTCTGGAGAGTCAGGAGTCTAACTCTTTGTCCAGGTCTAGTTTTGTTACAGGTTCTGCAACTCATTGTTGTGAAAGATCTTGTAAAACAGGAGGGGACAGGTAAACTTGATGCCTTTGTACAAGTCATATGCTTGACAAAATGTTCTTCTCAGGCCTGTAGTTGCAACTCTGTGATATCTGAAGCACCAACTGCCACATTTTCTCAAAAAGCAAAATAACTTGTATTTAAGCGGACCCCCCCACTTCAAGAGTCCACCTCAACAAGGATGAAAAGATATCCCTTATCCCAAAGGATAGAGGCAACTAAAGTTTTTTTTTTTTTGGAAATTTAGACTCTGAATAGCAGCGTCTCATAAATCGTCCAGAACTACTTGCAGTGGGAGGTTATGGCATAAACTCCTCCTTAAACTACACGGAATCTCAAGCTCACATATTAGCCAAGCTGAGGAGGTCTTCAGAGTTTGAATTTCAAGCAGCCTCCAGTACAGCAAGACCCACTGTCCACTTGAGGGGATGGAAAACAATGAAATGGAAAGAACTGCCCAACATCAGTAGGACAGCTACCAAAATAGGGTTTCAACATAGCAACTAAAAGGCGTCTAGAAAAAAAAAAAGTTTGCAAGAACAAGAACCAGACACACACTCTGACCCTCATTTCTACAGCAATGTAAAGAAGATGCGTCTCCCTTCCCAGCAGGAGCACAGACTCTCAACTCACAGGAGTCCTAACTACCCCATGGCTAAATAAGTTGCGCCATCCAGACTGAGGGAGGTTACCAGCACAGAAAGCATAAGCTCCTAACCCAGGCTTCACCCCCAAGTGCAGCCTAGGGCTCTCACCCTAAAAAAAGGCTGCAAAATTAGACAGCCACAAATGGAAGATCATCCCCCCCTCCATACACTGAGTATTTCCTCCTGCCTGAGGAGGCCAAAATCTCAGATGTTCTGACCCAAATAGATCACCCCAAAAGCCCCTCAAAGCATGAAAGAGCAAAAGTGACTAGCCCGAAGCAAAGACTTTGTTTGGTTGATGGACTTGGGACAGCTCCTCCAGAGGAAACAGCAGCCTCAAATTGTCCGTTAAGCAATAGAGATCCAGATTTCCACCCCCGTCTCCAAGAAAGGGGTAGCTCAAAGTGGGTGTGGGAAGCCAACTCAAGAAAATGTTCCAAAGCTGCAGTGCCAGGTCCTCAAAGTAATCACCTCAAGGAATTAGAAGAAAGTACAGTTTTGTACCTACCATAAATGTAGATGTTAGAGTGGTAATACAGCTGCAGTCATAACAGATGGGTTCTCCTGCCGTCAGGCGGGTCCTCGGTCGGCCGAATTCCAAAGTCTAGGTCCAGCGTCGGTTGTCGTCACTTCTTCCCTGACGTCAGTGCAACATGGGTATAAAGGAACCAGCCAACGCCATTTTCTTCAGTTTTTCTTGCCCCAGATGTCAGGTGCCCCCAGAAGGAAGGCAATACATAAATTTGTGTAATAAAGCACTGCAATATAATCAAAATACAGTAGTTGCAAGCAAATACACCATAAATGAATACCCCAATCAGGTTGTATGAGGATGTGTTAGCCTATAGGCTTGTCCCAAGAGGGGAAGGAGGGAGGGAAACCTGGACTGCAGCTGTATTAGCACTCTAACATCTACATTTATGGTAGGTACAAAACTGTACTATGTTCATCGTGCATACAGCTGCAGTCATAACAGATGGGTAGAATCCCAAAGCTAAGAAAGGGGTGGTAGGCACTAGGTGGAACTAGGAGGAGCCAGGATGCCCTGCAAGACTGCAGTGGCAAAGCCTGCTCTAGTTTTGGAGTATAATGGTAGGTGGTAGTGCTTGGAGAAGGTATGCACAGAACTCCAAGTGGCTGCTTCCAAAATATCTTTGGTAGGAACTCCTCTGGAGGAAATCTGCAGAGGTAGCTGTGGCCCTTGTGGAGTGAGATCTGATGCCTGTAGGTACAGTTTTGCCATGAAAAGAATAGCAAAAGCATATGCAGTAGGCTACCCATTTTGAGATTGTCTGTTTTGAAATTGGCTTTCCTTGAGCTCCTACAGCATAGGACACAAAGAGCTGTTCTGATTTTCTGAAAGGCTTTGTTCTGTCCAGATAATAACGTAGTTGTCTGTGGATGTCCAAGGAGTGTAGTAATCTCTCCCCTTTGTTTTGAGGATTAGGATAAAAGGTAGGTAAGTGTATGGCCTGATTCAAAGCTACCCTGGATACCACTTTAGGCATAAAGGACGGGTTGGTTCGTAAGGAAACTCTGTCCTGATGGAAGATGATGAAAGGCTGCACAGCCATGAGAGCTTGTAGTTCTGAGACTCTACGAGCTGAGGTAATAGCCAGAAGGAAAGCTGTTTTCCAGGACAAATATTGCATATCTGATGAGGCAGCTGGCTCAAAGGGAGGCAAGGTCAGTTTTTCCAGAATGAAATTGAGATCCCAAGCAGGTATTGGTTGTTTTCTTGGGGGTCTTAGATTCTTAGCCCCTCTGAGGAACTGTCTTAAGAGAGGGTGAGAGAATAAGGGTGGATCAGTGTTGTATTCTGCAGAAATGGCTGAGGCATGGATTTTGATGGAGGAGAATGAAAGTCCACTGCTTAGCAGCTCAGCTAAATACTGCAGTATTTGAGGTAAATTCAGTTTTCCAGGATCCTGGCCCTTTTTCTCATTCCAGACACAAAACCGTTTCCATTTTGCGGAGTAAGCTTTTCTAGTTGACGGCCTTCTGGCCTCCAAAATTACATCCTGCACCTCCTTGGAGAGTAGGGTCTGTTATGATGCTAAGGAATCTTCCATGCGGCTAGATTGAGTGTTTTTAGCTGGCTGTGAAGAGTTTTGAAGCTGTGCCGAGTCAGAAGAAGAGGCATTAGAGGCAGGGTCCATGGTGGGGAATGTGTCAGGCTCCTCAGGAGTGGGTACCAGTGTTGTCTTGGCCAGTCCGGAGCAATGAGAATCATCTTTGGTCTGTCTGCTCTGGTTTTCAATAGAACTTTGGGCAGCAGAGGAAGAGGTGGGAAGGCATAAACTGTCATTGATGTCCAACTGAAAGAGACAGCGTCCACTCTCCAGGCCTTCGGATGGAAAATCCTTGAGCAGAATTTTGTCAATTGGTGATTTTTGTGGGAGGCAAAAAGATCTATGTTTGGCCTTCCCCATGCTTGGATTATTTCTGTAAAATCTTTTGGATGCAACTTCAACTTCCATTCGTGTGGATCTGTCATATTTCTGCTTAGGTTGTCTGCCAGCGTGTTTTCCTTGCCTGGCAAGTACTGTGCTTGCAGTTCAATTTGTAAGTCCATGGCCATGTTCCAAAGTGACATGGCCAGTCTGCATAGGGGGTATGAATGTGTTCCTCCCTGTTTGTTTATGTACCACATAACTGTGGTGTTGTCCGTTCTTATCAATAGTTGACCTGGTTGCAGAAGGTCCTTGAAAGCTATAATAGCATTTATTACTACTAGCATTTCCTTTTGATTGATGTGAAGGTGCTTTTCTTTTTGGGACCATTTGCCCTGAATGCACCGATCTGTCATGTGCACCCCCCCAGGCGTAGTCCGAGGCGTCTGTTGTGATGACTTGATTTGCTTGAGGCTTGCTGAATGGAAGACCTGTGTTTGTTTGGCATGCTTGAGCCCACCACAGAAATTCCTTTTGCAGACATGAAATTAGTGGTATTATTGCTTCCAAACTGTGGCTGTGTTGAGACCATATGTTTTTCAGGTACCACTGAAGTTTCCTCATATGCAGCTTTGCACATGGGATTAGTAAGATGCAAGATGCCATGAATCCCAGAGCCTGCAGGATTTTCCTTGCAGTCAGCCTGGTGCAATTTGCTAGTGCTCTGAAGTATTGAGTTAGTTGCCCCTGCTTCTCTGGCATGAGGTAGGCCATCTGGGTGTTTGTGTCCAAGTTGGCACCCAGGAAAATTATCTTCCGAGAGGGTATTAGCCTTGATTTCTTTTTGTTGACTGTGTATCCCAGAGAGCTCAACAACATTATTACATAAGCCAGATGTTTCAGAAGAATGTGCTTGCTGTCCGCTTGGATCAGGCAGTCATCCAAATAAGGGTATATTTGTATCCCTTGAAGTCTGCAGTAGGCAATTACTGATGCCAGGCATTTCGTGAATACTCTGGGCGCAGTAGATAAGCCAAAGGGCAATGCAGAGAACTGATAATGGGTTGAACCTGCAAGAAATCAAAGGTATCTTCTGCAATTTTGTCTGATTGGGACATGCAGGTATGCCTCCTTGAGGTCCAATGTTACCAGCCAAGACTCCTTGCCCAGCATGGGAAGAAGTTGCTGTAGAGTGAGCATCCTGAATTTTGGTAAGGGTAGAAATGTGTTTAGGATGGTCTTTTCCCTTTCTTGGTACCAGGAATAGCCTGGAATAAAAACCTTGACCTTGTTCGTGCGTAGGTACCTCTTGAATAGCTTTCATGTCTATGAGATCTGTAATTTGCCTTTGCGCCTCTACCCTTTGATTGTGGGGCAGGTTTGGCATGCCTCTCATTTTGGGAAGGGTGTGAAAATGGAATCTGTAGCCTCTGTTTATAATGTCCAGGATCCATTTGTCTTTTGTGACAATATGCCAATTCTTTGAAAATAATGCCAGATTTCCTCCTAAGGGGGCTGCCATTTGAGTCTTGCTTGGCATGCAAAGGGGAAAGTCATTGGGCTTGCTTTCTGAATGATTGCGAGTTATCCTCACCACCTCTTTGTGTAGGAGCTTGCCACTGTCTGCCTCTAAAGGATCCTTGGAATTGTCCTCTGCCCCTCGGGTGCCTGTATCTGCCTCTTTGGGGTCTGTCCGTGGCTGGAAAGGACCAATTTTTGGAAGGCCAATTTCTACTGAAACATGGGGGTTGTACCTGTAGAAAATCTTTCACAGTTTGCTTTGATTTAGCCTTTTCCTCCATTTTCCTTAATACCTCCTCAGCATTAGCACCAAATAATACATCCTTTTGAAGAGGGGCATCTAGTAATTTAGCTTTGACATGATCAGGCAAGGTTTGTTCCTTGAGCCAGGCATGTCTACGTATGACTGATCCTGTAACAGCAGCTCTACATGAGGCCTCAAAACCACATTGTAAGGTATGCTTACCCACTTGTTCTGCACTATGCATCAAATCCTGCAACTCCTTCAAGTCTGGTTGTTCAGGTTGTGACATTTTACTTTTCAGTTGTGATAACAAAAACTGTTGGTATTTTAGCATATGGAACTGACAGTTTAAGGCCCTCATGGTTAAGGTAGCCGAGGTATATACCTTTTTTCCCCACCTTTCTAAGGATCTGGAATCTCTCTCGGAAGGTAATGGATTTTTAGCAGTGGAGGCCTTAATTCCCTTGGGGCCCTGTGAGATGGTTTCTGGGTCAGCAGCATGGCTTTTGTATAGAAATTGGTGTGAGTCAGGAACCCTGTAGTACCTATCAGGCTTAACTGGGGCTGGAGGCAGAGAGTCCGGGTTAAGTCAGGCCTCCGAGTAAACATCATCTAGGATGTCCAAGACAGGAGGTACAGCCAGAGGCCTGTGCTGAGGTAGTAAGAGAAATTCCCTAAGCCTTTTCTTGGAATCTGAATAATCTTGGCCTTCCCAGTGGAAGTGTTCCCTCAAAGTATGCAAAGTTTCTCCAAATGAGTAATCCTCTGGGGGGGATACAGAAGGAATGGACTCCTCCGCATCAGAGTCCTCAAAGAAGGAATGGACTCCTCCACATCAGAGTCCTCAAAAGGGGAGTAAGAATGTTCCTGATCATCAGAGTGTTCTGAAATAATGGAGCCCTGATCAGAGGAGGGGGATTCTTCCTCCACTCTGGGCCTTTTGTCCGGTGGGGGCCGAGAACCCCTGATAAGAGTAATTAAATCCTCAGCCATTTTAAGCATCTGCTTTTTAGGCATGGGGCCTGGAGATGGGCCCTGTGTAGCTTGTCTCAGAGTGCATGGCTCCTTTAGACTTAGTGAAAGCCTTGATGGAGAAAGAAGAAGGTCTGAAGACACCTTGAGTGGAGGTAGACCTGTCCACATTTTGAGGTTCAGCGCCAAGAGTGGCTTAGGTATCTGTAGTCGGGGTGTGGGCCGAGGAGCCTGCAACCCCGGGCACAGGAGACACCGCCAATGAAGTGTCGTCGGTAGTCAGGGGCTGCGTAGGAGACTCTCTGAGAACCGGACCACGTGTAGTCGGCTTTGGCATGGTGTCGGTAGAGGCCGCGGACCTCGTGTGTCGGTCCTTATCTTTGCGTATTTTAGAGAAAACTGGAGTCGGAGTATCCGACGACATAATATAGTTAAATGTTTTTCCAAAATAATGCTGGGTGAACTCCACCAGACGCTTAATGGTGCGTTTGTTGAACGTAGCACAAAAGCGACAGACCGAGACGTCGTGGTCTGGGCCTAAACAAGGTATACAGAGGGAATGGAAATCCTTATGCGGTATTTGCTTCCCACATGAAATACAATTATTAACTTTGTCTGACATCGGTCTGAGGCAAGAAAAGTTTCTAACGGGTACTTAGCTTTCAAGAAGACTTTGGTTTCAAAATTTTCGTAATTTCAGGAGCTGGCCGACCGGCACTTGCGAACTGCTTCTGCTTCGGGCACCGCGCGGCAAGAAAGACTGAAAAAAAATGGCGTCGGCTGGTTCCTCTATACCCCTGTCGCACTGACGTCAAGGAAGAAGCGATGACAACCAACGCCGGACCTAGACTTTGGAATTTTGCCAACCGAGGACCCGCCTGACGGCAGGAGAACCCATCTGTTATGACTGCAGCTGTATGCACGATGAACATCCAGTCCCTAACCCAGAGAGCACCAATAACCCTGACTGTTTACATTTTTGTACCTGGAGAAAAGACTATCCGGGACGTGTGGGAATGAATGCTGTACTCTGCACACACATACCGGTCTGCAAGAAGCTGACTTCATCACCCATGCCCTGCACGTAAAGACGTCAGGAATAAAACAAAAAAACAGGCAATGGGTAAACGTGATCTTACCCTACCCATCACAGTTAGACATGAGAAAAGGACACCTAAGACAATTGATCACTGTGCTAAAACACCTGCAAGACATACTCCTTCTCCTAAAAGATTAGAGATGAAAAATGCAGGGAAAGTGCTCCTTGATATGAAGAACAACCATCTGCCTGGCAGAGACTTCCTGCAAGGAATGCAATCTCTTCTCAAACAACCCTGTCATATCAGAAGGAGAAGTTAAACAGTCAGACCCCTTATCTTGACCCTAAATGGAAATTATTTCAACCAGATCCACATGCACATGCACGAATGCTCAATTACCAAAATACATCAGTCCAAAGGCAGCCTAACTAGGACTGCTGTAGAAAGGGAATAAAACAAACAAGACCCGCTCATCCATCCTGTCCTCTTCATTAGGCAATCTGTTTTCTGGCTGATGGGAAAACAGACGCTTGCAGGGAGGGGTGGTGCCTCCTGAGACCAGAGGGAAGTCAGTCTGACATGTCTGCAAAACACATCATTTTAGAAAAAGCATTAAAGTGGGGGGCAGCAAAAAAAAAAAAAAAAAAAAGCACAGCTGCCTTCATGCTTCCAAAAATCACATCTTCTGGGCTGGTTCCAAAGAAGGAATAACTAGGGCACAAAGAGATGCTCCCTCTTAGGGATCAAACTAGAGGAAGAATCTAACAATACCACATACAGTCCATTGGAATCTACCTAAAACTTGCAGCCTCCCCAGCTTCATCTTCATAAGTGATTCAAGACTTTCCACTTTAACAACCCCCAAAGGAATTTCACAGAGGACAGGAAAATGCTTCCTCCAAAAACTTTAGAACTTTAATCACAATGCAGCTTGCATAAGCACACTATCCCTGCAACCTACGTATCTGCCAGACAATGGTCCACCTGCACAAAACTGCACATCATGAGAAAAAGGCCTGCACTGGGCTTGGTACAGATATCAATTAAGTGATGGCTATGAAGACTCCAGATCTATAACTAGACAACGCTGGACAAATCTGTCTTCTCAGTGGAAAGACGAAGCATAGATGAGACTACATAAGCACCTTGGGATCCCCCCCCACGACAAGGAGATGGAGCTGTATCTCTTCCTAACCAAGAGGCCACAAAAAATGTGCGTTAAACGTGGCTAGGACTGTGATGATGTAAGGTACTGCCAGCTAAGCCAGGAGAAGTAGGGGAGTGTATGTGTAACATACGCCAGCACAGCTAACTGGGATTTAGTAAAGAATTGTACGTTAATTTAAATATCAAACTGATTTGTACAGATGCTTGTGTTAAAAATGTATCAACAATGTGCCCTGTGGACAGAAAAATATACATGTATTACTACAATTGTTTAAATGTATATGTTTTAACAGATGATATTGGAAGAGAAGAGGTTAATGTCAATCAACCTAACTTTTACAAAAAAACTTTCTGAAATTAAATTACTGGGCCTACGTCATAAAGATGTTATCTCACAGTTCTGAACGAAGCCAAAGATGCAATGTCTATAAGAAGCATAGTTTATTAACTCCTGTATGAATAGTGAAGTGTTTTATGACTTCCAGGAGCTGCAGCAGCTCTTAACAAGGCTCTCTGGGTGTGTATTATCGACACATAGGTGGTAAATCGTGGAAGTTTTTAGCAATGGGAAACAGAAGTCAGATGACCTCAAACATATTTCTTACTACATAAGATATACTAACCTAAGACAGCCATGTGTTTAGCAGTTCTGTCTCATGCCTCTGAATGAAATATGGCAACCTTTCAGTGAATGCACTGTCAGATGATGCTGTCACTTAGTGGACTTATTCTCAGCAAAGATAAGGGCCCTCCTAATGGAAAAAGCTCACAAACAAGACTAACATGTACCAACTGCAGTTCAGCAAAGGTTAAGTGGAGGCAGTTCAGCTGCAATATAGTTAGCATCCGTTTTATCACCATCAAATCCAGATGGATGCAACATCCCAAGATGAGAACCACTGGGTGTGACTATGCTAATGGTAACACCACTAATTATATCTATCCACAAAGTCAACTAACAAAGGCAGCAATGCATAAACTGAAGTGCTCTTCTATTCTGGAAGAAATAACTGCTGCAAGTCTCTTAACACTACACAAAACAGCAATATGATGGAGCCGCAGAATAACTGTCTAATAATGTGACTATTATCCAAGAGAAATGACTATGTGTGAAACCAATGATGTTTCAAGAAATCTGGCCCTGGGTCTACAGATCTTGTCCCAGAAAATTAAGAATGTTCCCAATGGTGCTCTCACAGAGGTTGTCTAATAAAATGTACACGGCTTTCTCAATCAAGTCTCATTTTAAAATGAAGGGCTAGCTGTGACCAAGCCTTTTACAGTGTGGTAGGTAGTTAAAAAAAATTTGTCTGTAGGCACATCCTAATCTAAACAGTGTTAGCTCAGTGATTCAGAGGTGATTCCCACTGATACTCCTCTCTGAACAGAAACCACTCCCTGCTTCCAACACAACTGCAGGAATGCAGCAAAGACAATGAGGAGTACACAGAAGACAGTACACCATACTACCAGTAATAATAAAACCTGCAAAAGTTCACTAGTACATGGTTATGCCCTCCACCACCCCAGCTACATTCTTATGGACGCTGCATTGTGTTTACAGAAAGGACCCACTGCAGTGAGGTCCTTTTCCAGATGTGACCTGTTGATTATTGCTCAAGACAGAAGAATTATAACGGTTAAAAAAAAAATTCAAAAAAATTGTTAAATGAGCCAAAAAGAGACAGGTTTAAAGCAACTCCAAGCATATGATAATCAAAGAACCTTCCAGAATAATCAACAAGTTGGTTGGTAATTTGGGCAGCTATGCACAACAGGAAATATCAAGTTGCTCTGCAATCAAGGGGTGTGCACAGATTAAAATCTTAACCTAGATGAGTTGATAAAACAAAACGTGTGAAAACTAATCTTTGGGGGCTTACTAGAATTACAGGGAAGGGGTTACTAACATCATGACAGTAGAGCACAGACACCCCCCAACATGGTGTGTGTGTGTGTGTGTGTGTGACATGCATGAAGTGACTGCAGATGTGTAATATATACTGCATTTAAACATTGCACAACAACATTTAAAAATTAGGAGGTTCACTGTGCAAAAGCAGCTACTACTCAGCCTTCTGAATTAACAGCAATATGAACAT
Source organism: Protopterus annectens (assembly GCF_019279795.1). Lineage (NCBI taxonomy): Eukaryota > Metazoa > Chordata > Ceratodontiformes > Protopteridae > Protopterus > Protopterus annectens. The sequence continues at coordinate 1,138,115,667 of NC_056737.1, forward strand.
TTTCTTCCACTGGAAATGCAAGACACAGCAGGTGCAGCTTGCTGGATGTGGCAGAAAGTGATCCCCCTGATCACTCAGTGGCAGGTGCAGCAGTTGATGACAGAAGTTGACCAACAACTAGATACCCACTGTGGGACCCTGCAGCATCTCCATGTACAGCTAACAGACCACCAAAAAAAAAGTACAGTTGTGTACCTACCATAAATGTACAAGTTCGAGTGGATTCGCTGTTGCAGTCATTACTCTTGGGTTATCCTGCTGGCAGGCTACCCACAGTTGGCCTGAATTCCAAAGTCCTGGTCTGGCGTCAGTTGCTGTCGCCTCTTCCCTGATGCCAGTGTGCCAGGGGTATAAAAGATGCAGCCAACGCCATTTTCTTCAGTTTTTCTTGCCCCAGATGTCAGGTGCCCCCAAAAGGGTAGGCTAACAAAATTATGCCAATAAACATGCATGCACTAAAGTAAACATTTCCTTCATCTACAAACAGATACACCACACACGTTGTATAGAACAGAGAAGTACAGATGAGACCCAGCAAAAGAAAGGGAGATGGTGGAAGGGTAACCTGGACTGCAACAGTGAAAACTCTCGAACATCTACATTTATGGTAGTTACACAACTCTGGATTTAGAGAAGAGAGGTAAAGGGTAGTGCTTTGTAAAAGTGTGCACTGAATTCCAAGTTGCAAGATGTCTTTGGTTGGAACGCCTCTGAGGAAGGCGGCTGAAGTGGCTGCTGCTCTGGTTGAATGTGGCCTAATGCCCTTAGGCACTGGTTTGCCATGTTGAGAGTAGCAGAAACGAATGCAATGGCCTATCCATTTTGAAACAGTCGTTTTTGAGATTGCCTTTCCTTGTGATCCTGCAGCATATGCCACTAAAAGTTGCTCAGTGTTTCTGAAAGCTTTAGTTCTGTCCCAAGTAGAAGTGTAGCTGTCTGTGTATGTCCAAAGAATGCAGAAGTCTCCCACCCTTGTTCTGTGGGTTTGGATAAAAAAGTTAGGTAAGTGAATGGTTTGGTTAAGGGCCACACTGGACACCACCTTAGGCATAAATGTCAGGTTTGTCCTCAGAGAAACCCTGTCTGGATGGAAAATGATAAAAGGTTCCACGGCCATGAGTGCCTGTAACTCCGAGACTCATCTTGCAGAGGTTATTGCTAGGAGCAGAGCTGATTTCCAGGATAAGAATTTTATATCAGCTGTTGAGGTTGGCTCAAAAGGAGGCAGTGTGAGTTTTTCCAAGACATAATTGAGGTCCCATGTAGGTACTGGGCTCTCCTTGGAGGTCTTATGTTTTTGACCCCTCTGAGGTACTGCCTTATTAAAGGATGAGAAAAGATAGGTGGTTCCGTATTGTAATGGGTTGAAATGGCAGAGGCATGGATCTTAATTGATGAGAAGGATAGGCCTTTGTCCAGCATCTTAGTTAAGTATTGTAAAATCTGAGGAATATTTGGTACAAACGTGTCAATTCCTTGTGCCTGGTTCCAAGCAAAGAATCTTTTCCATTTTTCTGCATAAGATTTTCTGGTACTGGGCCTCCTGGCCTCAAAAATAAACACCCATCACAGCTTTGAAGAGAGGAGTGTTCTGAATGGCTACATTATCTGCCATGCTGCCAGATTTAAGGTCCTGAGTTGGCTGTGCAGGATCTGATTGTTTTGCTGGGTCAGTAAGTGGGAAATTTGAGGCAATGTCCAGGCTGAACCCTGAGACAAGTTCTTTAGGATTGGGTACCAGTGCTGGCGTGGCCAGTCTGGGGCAATCAGTATCATTATTGGCTTCTCTTGTCTGACCTTTAGGAGTACCTTGGGGAGGAGAGGCAGTGGAGGAAAGGCATATACTGTTAGGTTTTTCCAGCTGAAGGATAAGGCATCCACTTTCCATGCTTGCTTGTGATAAGTCCTTGTGCAGAATCTCTGTAGTTGGCAGTTGTGAGGGGAGGCAAATAGATCTATGTCTGGGCATCCCCATTTTCTTGTTATCATGCTGAAGACTTGTGGATCCAGTTTCCACTCGTGGGGATCCATGAAGTTTCTGCTTGGTTCGTCTGCCAGAGTATTTATCTTCCCTGGCAGGAATTGTGCTTGCAGGTGAACTTGATAAGTCAATGCTGTGTCCCACAAAGTCATGGCTTGTCTGCAGAGGGGGTAGGAATGAGTGCCTCCCTGCTCGTTTATGTACCACATGACTGTAGTATTGTCTGTCTTTATCAGTAGTTGTTCTAGATTAAGTAGATCCTTGAAAGCTGTCAGGGCATTCTGAACAGCTAGCATCTCTCTTTGATTGATATGAAGATGCATCTGGCTTGCGGGCCATGTGCCCTGAATACATTTTCCTGCCATGTGGGCTCCCCAGGCATAATCTGATGCATCCGTTGTTAGAGTCTGCCTGGCTGTGGGTAAAGTGAATGGCTGTCCCTTGTTGTGGTGACAAGCCTGTGCCCACCATCGAAACTCCTGTTGCAGGCAGGGAATGAGGGTAATTAATGTTTCCAGGCTGTGGCAATGTTGAGTCCAAACACTTTTTAGATACCATTGTAGTTTCCTCATATGCAGTCTGGCATATGGAATTAGCAGAATGCAGGATGCCATGAAGCCCAAAGCCTGCAGGATTTTTCTTGCAGATAACTGGGTCTTTGTTGCCAACATTCTGAAGTAAGAAGTCAGTTGCCTTTGTCTGTCTGGTGTGAGATAAGCCATCTGGGCAGTTGTATTTAAGCTTGCACTCAGGAATATTATCTCTTGAAAGGGTACTAGTTTTGATTTCTTTTCGTTTACTGTGTACCCTAGGCAAATTAGTAATCTTTTTACAAACGCCAGATGCTTTAGTAGAATGTCCTTGTTCTCTGCTTGAATAAGGCAGTCGTCCAAGTAAGGATATATTTGAATTCCTCTTTATCTGCAAAATGCAATTACTGTTGCCAGGCATTTTGTGAAGACCCTGGGCGCAGTAGATAAGCCAAAGGGCAGTGCAGAGAATTGGTCGTGCATTGAGCCAGCTACGAATCTGAGGCATCTTCTGCAAGATTGTCTGATTAGGACATGCAGGTATGCCTCTTAGGTCCAAAGTTACAAGCCAAGCCTTCTTGCCCAGCATGGGCAGAAGCAGCTGCAGAGTCAACATTTTGAATTTTGGAACGTCCAGAAATGTGTTTAGAATAGACAGGTCCAGTATTGGTCTCCAGTCTTTGTCCTTTCTGGGTACCAAGAAAAGTCTCGAGTAAAATCCTTATCCCTGCTCTTGCTGTGGTACTCGCTGAATGGCCCTCATGTCCATGAGGGATGAAACTTGCTTTTGTGCCTCTGCCCATTGATTGTGTGGCAGGTCTGGCATACCTTTTGCCCTTGGCAGGGTGTGAAAGTGGAACCTGTAGCCCTGAGACACTATGTTCAAGATCATGATCATGTGCCAATTTTGTGAAAAAAGTGCTATTTTTCCCCTAAGGGGGCTGCCAAAAGATAAGTGCTTGGTGCTGGCAAAGGATAGTCATTGGGACTGTTTCCTGTATGGCTGTAATTTGTCTTCCCCGCTTTTGGAGGTAGAAGCACCTCATTGTTTAGGCCTGTATGAGCCTTGGGGCTGGGATCTGCCTCTGGGGCGTCTGTATCTGCCTCTTTGTGGCCTGTCTGACACTGGAAAGGACCAATTCTTTGTAGGCAAGTTCCTGCTAAATCTGGGAGGCTGCACCTGTAAGAAATCCTTAACTGTCTGCATAGATTTAGCTTCGTCCTCCATTTTCAACACCTCTTCTGCTTTAACACAAAACAAAGTATCACGTTGTAATGGAGCATCTAATAATTTTGCTTTAACATGATCAGGCAGATTCTTAGGTTCATAGGTTTATACTAGGCTATCTGCCCTAGGGCATTTATAAGCCTAGCCAGAGTGTGTGTGGCTTTCACCACCCCTTAGGATGAGAATACTATACCCATTAGTTTGCTGTGCCTCTGTCCAGCAGTGATACAGACATGATTCCGGGGGTAAACCTACGATCTCCCATCCACTCGTCAAGATTTCTCTTGAACAGAGTCAGTGAGGGGCTCTGCCTCACATGGACTGGGATTCTGTTCCATAGTGTAGGGAGTCTCTGGGTGATGAATCTGTCCCTCCAGCACGTCCTATTTATATCCGTGTTGAGGTTTAAGTCTCTTGCTCTCGTGGCTCTGGTGGATTTGGATTTTTTGAGGTGGAGCATGTCCATTAATTCCGGGTTGGACATGGCCTTGTATGTCAGGCACAGACCACCTCTGAGCAGACGGTATGCGACTGAATAGAGCTGGAGTTTCTTCAGTCGGGCATCGTATGACATATGTTTGAGCCCCTTTATCCTTTTGGTGAGGAACTTTTGGGGTCTTTCCAACTGCTGCAGGTGTCGGGTAAGGTACATTCGAATGGGGCGTTGTACTCAATCATTGGTCTGATAAGTGAAGAGTACAGGGGTACAATGACCTCTCCTGATCTGGATGTGAATCCCTTCATGATCAGGTGGGCAATGTAGAAGGTCTTCCTAACCACTTTGGCAATGTGAGTGTCAAAAGAGAGGTTACTGTCAACTTGGGTCCCCAGGTCCCTGATAACTTCTTCTGTGTTTAATGGATTACCACCTATGTGGTAATTAGGGGTTACCTTGTTTTTCCCAAAGGGTATGACTATACATTTTTGGCATTTAGCTTAAGGCCATGGCTCTGGCACCAGTTATCCATTTCTATGAGACCTTTCTGGAGGATGTCTGTGTCTGATGGAGTGTCAATTATGGTGCCCAGTTTGCAGTCATCTGCAAATTTTGTCAGCCACAATCCCCTATGTTTGCCTGCACTTCAGAAAAATAAATGTCGAACAAGAGGGGCCCAGGACTGAGCCCTGTGGGACACCGCTCGTGACCGGCTTAGAGTCTGACATGGCACCAGCAACTCTAACACTGTGTGTTCTGTCCTTGAGCCAGTTTGCAACCCATCTTGTGACATATGGGTTTACATCTAAGCTGGTGAGCTTTTCTATGATGCCCGAGTGGGGTATTGTGTCGAATGGTTTTGCTAGGTCAAGGTAGGCTGTGTGAACTGCCTTACCCTCATCAATGGCCTTAGTGACTGTTTTGAAAAGTCGACTAAGTTCAAGAGGCAGGATCTGCCCTTGACAAAGCCAAATTGGGTAGGATCCAGTGTCTGTAGGTCCCCAATGTCTTTATTTATGAGTTCCATTATGATCCTCTCCATAGCTTTGCAGACAAGGCTCGTCAAGCTTATGGGCGGTAATTTCAGGGTCCGTAGAAGCACCGCCTTTGTGGAGTGGGACCACAGTTGCCGTACGCCATTCTTTGGAGTGCTTTCCTGTAGTAAGGCTAAGATTAAACAGCAGCCTTATGTGTGGGTTTAGTTCCTCATTGAGTTCATGTAGCACACAGCCGGGGACACCGTCCGGTCCCATTGATGCTGTGTTTTTTGCTTTAGAGAGAGCAGCTCTCACCTGGGCATCTGAGATGTTTGGGAGGCTAGACTCTGGTGGGATAGATATTTCTCCTTTGGGGATTTGCACTGAACCTGTCTGCCAGTATGTTGGCAATGTCTGTAGGTTCAGTGATTTTTTTATCATTTTGGACTAATTCTGAGCATATCTGGGAGTTTCCACCCAGGTTTCTAACAAAGCTAAAGAAGGCTTTATGATTGTCTTTTGTGTCATTAGCGATTTTTCTCTCAAAGTTGGCCTTGGATGATTTTATGAGTGATCGTAGTTTTTTGCTAGTATTGATCAGAGATGCCTTCCCATTTAGGGATTTTGCTCTGTCATGTAGTAGCTTTCTCCTCTTGTTGTAGATATTCCTTTAACCAAGCATGCCGCCTAATGACAGAACCCGTAACAGCGGCCCTGCAAGAAGCCTCCAGAGAATCAAAACCACATTGCAAAGTATGCTTTTCCACTTGTTCAGCTGCATGCAATAAATCCTGCATTTCCTTGTTTTCTGCACATTCAGAATTTGTTAACATTTTCTGTTTAAGCAGTGACATTAAGTATTGCTGATAAATTTAAGCATATGAAATTGACAATTTAAAGCCCTCACAGCCAAGGTAGCAGAAGTGTAAACCTTTTCCCCCCCATCTGCCCGGTGCCCTTGAATCCCTATCAGGGGGGATATGTTTTTTTTGCAGTGGAAGCCTTGACCCCTTTGGGACCTTGAGAAATAGTTTCTGGGTCAGCAGCAGAGTTTTTATAAAGAAATGTATGTGGATCTGGAACCCTGTAGTATCTGTCTGGCTTAACAGGTGCAGGGGGTAAAGAGTCAGGAGACAGGCCGGACTCTGAAAATGCATCATCTACAATGTCTAAAACAGGAGGGATAGCAAGAGGCCTGTGCTTAGGTAGTAAAAGAAAGTCTCTGAGCCTTTTCTTAGATTCTGAGTAATCTTGGCTCTCCCAGTGGAAGTGCTCCCTCATGGTATGCAGGGTTTCCCCAAAAGAATAATCCTCAGGAGGGGAGGCTGAAGGGATAGATTATTCTGCATCGGATTCCTCATAGGAAGGAAGAGAGTATTCCTGTTCAGAAGAGGAGTCAGAGGAAATGGAAACCTGATCTGAAGAATCATATTCTGTCTCTTGCCTAGGCCTCTTATCAGGAGGGGCTGTGAACCCCTGATCAAAGTAATTAGGTCTTCGGCCATTTTGAGCATCTGTTTCTTAGGCATGGAGGCCTGTCCGTGGGCTTGCTGTACTTGTTTATTTGTCTTTAGTGGTGCTTTAGTCTTTGCCTTTGAAGCTGTAGTCGGTTTTATATATAATTGTGTAGGCCTGAAAACACCCTCAGAAGCCGATGCCTGCTCAGCGGCTCCAGACCCATCTGAGGGAATATTTTCCAAGTGTCCAATACCTTGAGTTTCCAGTGGCCTAGTCTGCTCCACGTGGGAGTCGGAAGCGGCCTGCGGCTCAGAGGTAGTGGGCGTCAGGGGCTGCGAAAGCGCCTCACTGAGAATCTGCAAACCTGCGACTGGCTTAGAAGAAGCCTCGTCGTCAGTTTTGGACCACAGATGCCTGTCCTTTTCCTTGCGTTTCTTGTGAATTGCAGTAGTCGGATGGCTATCCGACGACATTGTGTAATTAAATCTTCGGCCAAAGTAATGAAATGCAAAATCGTACCAACGCTTAATAGTGCGTTGGTTAAATCTAGCACAAAACCTGCAATTAGCAACATTGCAATCAGGGCCTAGGCAAGGAATACAATAAGAATGGAAGTCCTTATGAGGTACTTGCTTCCCACAAGAAATACAATTATTAACTTTTTCTGACATCGGTCTGGAGCAAGAAAAAAAGTTTCCCCAACGGGGTACTTAGCTTTAAATGAAGACTTCGGATCTGAAATTCGAGCACGAAAATCTCAGGAGTCTGCCGACCGGCAGTTGCGAGCTGTTTCTGCTTCGGGCACTGCGTGGCAAGAAAGACTGAAGAAAATGGCGTCGGCTGCATCTTTTATACCCCTGGCGCACTGACGTCAGGGAAGAGGCGACAGCAACCGACCCCGGACCAGGACTTTGGAATTCAGGCCAACTGCGAGTAATGACTGCAACAGTGAAACACGATTAACATCAGGGCTCGCCCAAGATGTCTACCAAGGAGGTGTCAGACTTCTGGATGAGTTCTCCTCTGGGCCAGTCAGGCAGGCTCATTTTACTCCACCCTATCCCCCTATCATTGTGCTTCCCTTCTTTATGAATTAATCTCATCATCCAGTTTTTAGTCCAACACTCCCCATTACCTACTGCCCTCCAGGTTTGTTTAGAGCGCTTTACTTCTTTACTATAGCCCCCCCCCCCTTCTGCTGTCATACCTGCCCTGTCACAGACTTTATTTTATGTTGTTTTTTCTGCCCATTACCTTCCCTAATCCATCCTTCCTCCATACACAAACTCCTTGCTACCCCCTTTAAAAACACGGATCTCAAAACTAGCATCTGTACCAGTTAAAAAAAAAAAAACACCATACCACCACCAATCTTTCATTCCCCCTTCCTCCCCTCATCTCCCCCTTTTTGCCACATTTCAATGACAAACTGAGTTAAGCACTTTGCTGTGCTGGCCCTATGTGGCCTGCTCATCGGTCCATGTTGTAGTGATGTGGCACTCTGTTGTTTGCATGCAGTACACAACATCAGGTACACCACACCTTACTGTGTCTACCAAGATGGCTACATGACTGCATATAGCGCAGTCAATATAGTAAGAGCTGAATTACCATTGCCATGCCCACCCCAGTTTATTATACAACCCTCTCCACAACTTGCCAGCCCTGTGCTGCCCCTGATACATACCTAATAGGGTTACCACATGTCCCTCTTTGCAAGGGGCAGTAGTGTCCTGTGAAAAAATAAAGCTAAAAAATGTTAAATAGCCTGAGATTTTAAGCACAAAAATATTTCAGAAATTTTATTTAATAGTTTCAGAAACAAAATATCTGTTGTGCAACACCTAAATGTTATATAAAATAGCATAAACAATTCAAATGCTACAAGAATAAGCTTTTATTTTGACAAAAAAAAGTTCTGTCTTTTGCACTGGCTGTGGTTATCTTTTGTCTTGCAAACTCTCACCTTTCTACAAAAAATGTCCCACTTTGGCCATTTGAAAAGGTGGTAACCCTAATATCTCAGCAGCACAGCAGAGCTATACTAAATCTTCTGCGACACTTAGCTTGGCATTGTCACGACACAGCTCTTTCTAAATCCCTCACATCTATGGCTGACAGACCTACATGCCTCCATCATTTAAGTGCCGAATGTGCATTACACAGTAAGAATTTTCAGGTCTCTATTTTTGTTCACAGCTGTAGTACAGCTCTCATTTCCAGCTCTGAACTGCATTTACTGTATGTGGTCTGCAATGTTTGGCTACCAAAGGTAGTAATCAGTTAACTCAGTCACGCCTCTTCAACAGCAACACTACATACCGAAAAAAGGGTGAACAGAGGCATGAAATTTCTGATTCTTGTTACCAGAAACCAGACAATGAAAAACTTGTAGTTCCATTCCAAATTTAGAGCTTTTACGATGAAGATGTGCTGTTGAACTGCTCAAAAAAAGTATTAAGGAGGAGACGAAAATTATGCAAGGTAGGAGTCAGCACAATTCTGCTGTACTAAACTGTGCATTTCATTTTGAAGTTAACACAGACTTCCAGGCCACATTGTACAGGAATTCTCTCAAGTAAAAATATATTAAAGAAAATATTTCAAGCATGGGACTTCTTGCATAGACGTCGATTATGCCTGTAAAGCCAAGTCTGCCAGCAGACTCTTACAAAAAAGAAAAACAAAAAAGGTTGCTGTTCCCTCCCATCTCTCATAGCCCAGTTTCCTGGTTTTCTCCCCCTCCTCAAGAGGATGTGGGGGTATCATACCTCTCACTTGTCAAGTTTTTGCCTCTGAATTCATATAATTTTTAAGAATGACATGGGTCCACATATAATTATAAAAAAAGAGAAAAAATACAGTTGTGCAAGTAAACTTACCATAACAGCAGATGTTTGAATGATCACTGCTTCAGTAGCCTTAGCTATATGGGCTATAACCTGCAAAGGATACAACAGCCAGGCAGCTTCCAAAACTATCAGGGCACCTTACACATGCCCAAACCATTAGACAGCATGAGCTGTGCGGTCTGAAGACTGGTTTGAGTGCCACGCCCTTCTGAGCTTTCATGCCAACCGAGATATATAGGCTGAGCCTTGAGAAGACATAGGTAGGAGTAAGAAGACTTGAACGTCCATACCCTGGCAAAAGAACTCATTAAAAAAATAAGGGAAATGCAGGGAGGGGGCAGCTACTGCAGCAGCAGCAGCCTTAGTTAAACTGGTAGATTAACCTAGCTTACTACATTTGAGAGGAGGAAGGGGAAGGGTCCAAACCCCCTGATAATGGTCCTAGCAAAGTCTGATATATACCTCTACAGAGAAGGAATCAAACTTGTAGTGCTTTGCAAAAGTGTTTAGAGAGGACCAACTTGCTGCTTCTTGTATACTTCTATAGTCCAAAACTTACCAGGGTTCATCTATGGAGTTTTGGAAAGAGTAAGCCTTGACCTTGCCTCAAATAGTTCTGTTGTGGTGGGAATAACAAAAGGTAACAGACTGAGACAACCATTTGGAAAGAGTCTGCTTTGACACAGGTTGTCCTTTCTTTTTACCTTCACAAGAAGTAAACAGCCGATCAGACAATTTTAAAGATTTTTGTCCTGTCAAGACAGTACCCGCATTGCCTGTGGACATCAAAAGGTATGGTGTACCCTGTCTCCCTCATTTTTGGGTTCAGGAAAGAAAACATTTTCCCATGTTAAGAACCTCAAGTCAGCCAGATGAACTGGCTCAAATGGAGTAATTGTTAGTTTCTCTCTAACACACAATTAAGATCCCAAAGTGGAGCCACTGGTTTCCTTGGGGGTCCCTTATAAAAAAACTCATTTCAAAAACACTCAACATGAGAATGCATTGAAAGAGGAGGATCCATTGGCAGACATGCTGAAATGGCAAAGACATTAACCTTCACAAAGGAGTAAGATACGCCACAGGATAGTAACACACACAAATATTGTAAAACCAGAGAGACACTAGCCTTGAATGTGCTCAGACTATAAATGTTGCCACCAACTATTAAAACCTTTTCCATTTGCTAATATATGATTTTTCTACTAGAAGGCTTTCCTGTCTCCATAAATACCTGCTGCACATCTTCAGTAAACAGGCACCTAAAATGCATTAAAATCCCATCATCCAGGTAGTTAGATGAAATTGTTTGGGGTCAGGATGTATCAAACACCGCATTCTTGTGTAAGTTCTACTCCGAAGAAGCATGTGGTTATTGTCTCTGGTTAATTCCAACTGAAAGAAGAACCACTGTTGCACTGGGCCAAAAAGTAGTCATCACAATGATTTGGGGAGATTCCTTCTGAAACTTCAGAAGTACAATGAATAATCATTGGAAAGAGTGGAAAAGGACACAGGGACATTCCTGTCGAAAGGAAAAGACATCTGTCTTATAGGCCTTCCTGTGTTGAGTCCTAGAGAAAAATGTTGCCAGTTGACTGCTCAGAGAGGAGGCAAAGAGATCTATTTGAGAAACTTCCCATAGATGGGTCAAATCTTGGAAGACCCCCCCCCCCCGATCTAGTCTCCAACTTGTGAGACTCTGCGTTTGTCCTCCTAAGCTTGTCTGCCACACAGTTTTGGTTGTGTCAGGATGCTGACAAACTCAAGAGTTTAGTTACAAACTCATACATCACCCAGTGGATAGACAACTGGCTCACAGACAGGACCCAGAAGTTAGAACTGGGGAGTCCACCTCTACAAAGAGCCGAGTCACAAGTGGAGTCCCTCAGGAATTAGTCGTTGGACTGCTTCTTTGTGGTATTTACTTCTCTGAAGTCAGGGCCAATGTCAGTGGTCAATGGCTGACTAAATTTGCAGATGATTGCAAATTAGGAGCGGTCACCGAATCCCACACTGACACAAATGTTCTCCAGGAGGGGCTGACGCAGACAAATTACTGGTGTCAAGAGCTATGGACTAAAATTACATGACAAGAAGTGCATAATAGTATCTTTCGGGAAGTCATCCACCCCTGGTAACTGTCATATTGACAGCACAGCACTTGGGGTTGACCCAGTAATCGAGCCTTTGACCATCACACGTTTACAGTAGTGAGGAAATCCTTCTATGTTGGGCAACTTATAAACAAAGGTATGGCATCTAGGTCCAAGGAAGTCATTGTTCCACTGTATTTGGCATTCATCAGACCTACCATGGAGTACAATGCTCCCCTCTGGTATGTACCTAACCAGGCATATCCAACAATTGGAATGTTCAAAGGTTCCTCACTAAAAGAATACAGGGCTCAAGTAAAATGTCCTATGCAGATTGCCTCAAGGCTCTATCCCTGTATTCTATCTCCTACAGGATTTTGAGGGGAGATATATGCCTGACATACAGGGCATTGCCAGACCTCACTCTGATGGACATCCTGCAAATCCACAAAAAATCAGTACCAGAATCACCCATTCTAAAGACATAAACCTTGCCTGTGACATAATTAAGACCTGCTGGACAGACAGGTATGTATCCCCGAGAATACCCAGTCTCTGGAACAGGCTCCCATCCATGTGAAGCAGAGCTCCACCCTAACCCAATTCAAGTGCAACCTGATAAGTGGATGGGCCTGGATTTAATACTAGGTTGTTTCATATACAACATGAAAGATCAATTAATTAAACTACTATCATTCATCTATGGTTTAAAAACACTATTCCTCATAATAGCTGGAAGCTGGCCAATATAGCACCCTTACATAAAAAAGATCTTACAATATATCATCACCGATTATTGCCCCATTAGTCTAACAACATTATTTAAGTAAAGGTGCTTATCAACTATTATATGAAGGGAAAGGAATGAATAGATACTAACCAACATGTTTTTTTTTTACGAGTAAGTGTTCTACATTTACTAATTTTGCCTAACTTTATGATGACGTTAGTGAAGCCTTGGACATTCCCATCATTGTTAGAATGGTCTATTTGGACTTTTCAAAGCTTTTGAGAGTATCCATACATGGCATTAATCAACAACTCCCTTTTCACCCAGAATGTTAACCCGTATGTTATTAATTGGATAAAGGATAGTCTCAAAAACAGGAAGCAGTTGCTAAATTGAATGGTCACTCTTCCAAACTGTGTTCTGGTCTCCACCAAGGGGTCTGCATTACTCAAATTTCTGTTCAGTTTTGTATTTTTTTAACCAAATAACAATGCTTAATGGGTGTCCAAATATGCAAACAATAAAATAGGCATATTTTTAGTGCCACCAACTAATTCAGCTTGTATGTCTAAGAGAACACAGATGGTTAAGGGATAATATATAAATACTAAAAAAAAAAGTGGTGTTTCGTACTTCTATCCATCCAAACTTTTACACAAATTCAACTTCAATACAGATATTACTGAATGAGATTTTTCAGTACAGTGACTTGGTACTTGCATAACACATGATTTGGACTTTTAAGAATAAAGCTTGTTCAGTCAAGTTAAATGCAATGTGAGTTACGGGGCTACTATGGCACTAGATCTGGGAAGGTTCTACTTACATTATTTACAACCTATGCAAGACCAACTATTGAACATAACATCTTATTTTGTTCATATTCCCAAAAAGAGAACATTATTCAAACTTATTTGCGAATACAGTAACAAATGTTAAATTTTATGTTATGAAGAACATCTGAATAGGCTGAAATTATATTCCATAATTTAATCGCTGGTTAAATGGAAAGTTATGCCTGGCATATCATGCAATGCGAGATGAAGAATTTAGGGTTACTGTTAAGTACCGATATGTTACCATCTTGCAAATTACCAAGCAAATAAGATTATGCATTCCTGATTCCAAAATGTAAAACTGCTACCAAAATCAAATTTATAAAACACAATCTTTAGTAAGACACTAGAATAGGCTAACTCTAAAAAATAAAATGGCGTGCCACACCCAACACATTTAGTACAAGATCCCAAATGCGTTTAGTTCAAGATGGCACGCAACACCAAATGCATTTAGTACAAGATGGTGCACCACACCCAAAGCATATACAAGATGCTGTACCATGCCGGATACATTCAAGTAGCAGACTCTTGGTTTGGAAGCAATGTACACTGGAAATGTGGAACCTGCTTATTAATGGTTTTAGACCTTAAGGCAGTATGGTTAACAGCAACTTCAGTTCTAGACTCTATTAAAAACTCAACCAGATCTGGTCTTTTCCTTAGCACTCCTCTTAACTCTTTTCTCTGTCTATACACCATTACCAATCCCTGGTATGGAAGGCAGTCTCAACTTCTGCTTGATCCCATCCCACGTTCCATTTATAGCCATTTGCTCCTAGTACTTTTGTTTCTTTGCTAAATTTTCTCCAACAAATCCAGCCCCCTCACTTATTTTCTATGCCCCTACTTGCAGTAATTCATTAAAATCTTCTTTCTCCATTCCCACGTTGGCCAGGTTCTCCAAATATTTTCTACTACTTTATGAATATAACATTTTGTATATATAAAAAATAAGTTAAAAATATAAACTATAAAGGCAACCACAAAAAAGTACAAGTTTATTCCCCCTAGCACCTTGACTAAAAGCCTTCCAGGGAGAACATACAAAAGTAGAACCACACCCACAAAATTTACACAAATAAAATGAAATGACGTCACAGACCATTAACTATTAACCATTTTAAAATACCTTCCCACTGCATCCATTACTCAAACCATTAGAACTAATTTCAAAATAAAAATTTTCTTTGTGATGTAAATTTCAAATTACCCCCAAATCCTACTTTCCAAGTTCTAAAATACATGCAAAAACCCCACTAACAGTGCCTTTATATTCTTTAACAAACTGCGTCATTGAGGTGGACGTAACCTCTCTATTCCTTATATATATTTCCACGGCGTTCTATGACTAACAAGAAAATATCTTTTCGTCTCTCCTATATAAGTTACAAGGACATGTAGCTGACTCAGTTTCACAAGTAAAGCTTCCCTTAATATTATTTTGTTAAATCCACAACAAACAAAGGGTCAAATAAAGCAGCCCCCAAAGGGGACTGTAGCCCTATGGAAAATACTAGTACCAAAAGGGATCACAGGCGTAAAAGAACTATGACAAAGTTACCAATATTCTTGCCCGTCATAACAGATATTAAAGGGGCCCCAAATAACAACTTATATTCTGTATGGATTTTTGTTAAATCTCTTTCAGGACCTACATCCATAAAAGAGATAGTGATGGGAGTCTGTATTCAAGTCCATGACATTAAAATAGAGAATTATGGTTGGGTTGCTGATCTTACCTGTCTTACTGTGTGTTCAAGACACAGGTGTCAAGAAATTCAGAGAGCAAAGCGCTTTTTTGTTCCGCCTCTGTCATACTAGCAGATTTTACTATTTAGCACTAGACTCATCCTGAACAACTTCAGTAGGGGGTGCTTAACATTTGTTAAGGTTGATTTTTGCACCACTTTAGTGCTCAACTGTCTTTTTACGAATATTGAAACGTAATCACATTCAATGTACAATACATTCAAACACAGGTTTCTGTGCTAACAAAATAGTACTTTGACTTGATACTGATTTTTTAACTGATTTTTTAATTCAATTTGTTTCTTTTGGGGGGGGGGTACTGCTGTACTGCCAACATTACTTGAGGAGTAATAGTTAATGCAAAAATTATGATGTTATTTATTGAATGAATGACACACTTACTTTAGGCATTTAAAATGTCTTACAGTAACATAATCTGTTTGGCTTAAAAGAATGGAAAAACAAGCGAGATAAATAAACATAAATATGCTATAAAAAATAACTTATTTGAACTTGCACCAAAACTCATGTCTATTCATGAATGGTTTATTATAATAAAAAATGATTAATACTGTCTGCTTGCATACTACCTTCCTATAGCAAATGTTAAAGCAATTAAATGGTTCACTTCAAAATCAGTCTGCTGTTTGTGAGCAGACAAGTTATGCAACCAAATAATTATGGTAACATTAAAAAATGGTGTCACACTGCAGTCACTGCTGCAGGCCATACCTCTCAACCTCTTAACACAAGAAATCTGGACAAAACCTAAAATAATGGTGGGACAAAGGCCCAAAAATAGGGGCAGATAAATATTGCCCTTTTAAAGTTAGAAAGTTTGTAGTAGAATAACAGGATTTGTGTTAACATACATTTTCTGAAAGATATGACGTATGAAACTCAAATGTATAATTTAGTGATTTCAATCCTCAGTGATTTGTCATAAAACCACAAATTTTGTGAGGGACAGACCCAAAATATGAGGCAAAAATCTGGAATGTTGAGAGGTATGCTGCAGACTTCCTTTTTTCTGACTAGTTACAAGACCTAACAGTGGTTGTGAAAGCTATGCAACTTTCTGTGTTTGCCTGTTCCAACTTCCTAGTACTTTTCTGCATCAAATGAATGAGTAAGGCAATCTACATTGCCTAATGAATGAGTAAGGCAATCTACATTGCCTAATGAATGAGTAAGGCAATCTACATTGCCTAATGAATGAGTAAGGCAATCTACATTGCCTTCCTGCAGATACATATTTATTTTTTCCTCTTTGCATAACTACCTAACAAGTTTCTTTACTAGATATCAAACACAGTACTTTGTGAGA
Source organism: Protopterus annectens (assembly GCF_019279795.1). NCBI lineage: Eukaryota > Metazoa > Chordata > Ceratodontiformes > Protopteridae > Protopterus > Protopterus annectens. The sequence continues at coordinate 1,138,131,870 of NC_056737.1, forward strand.
TATTTTGCTTCTAAGTCCCCCTGTTGCTCCAGCTACTACCATCCTATCACTCTGTTCATCCTTAAACAAAGCTTGCCAACATTTGGCAACAGCGATTTTTTTTTGTCTCACTTTAAAGGTGCCTGTAATGTACTGCTGAGGAAGCTAAGCATTAGACTGGGAAACCTAACAGTAAACTATTCTGGAAGGTAGATGCAACACCTTTCAAGGTTACAGAATGTGTGCCCTCTTGCAATTAGAGCAAGTAAAGCATTTTAACATCCTTTAGTAACCTTGATAAATATATAGGATACAGAAAACATCAACAAGGGGTTATAGCAAAGAAGCTTCTTGAAGGCCGGTAGGTTGTAAACAGATAAAACAGAAACATGGACTTTGATTTACATTTTGTTTATCAGGAAAGTCAGACTGAGGCAGAAAGACCCTTTTTCCATAGAGGCCTGGAAAGAAAGGTTTTGAGTAGGAAATGCGTAACTGCAGTCTTTTTTAGCATTGAGTATTAGGCCAGACTGTTGCAGCCAATGCTCGACACAAGTGTACGAAGCTTGAGTGACTGACTGAAGCTCATTTAAAGAAGGGACTGAACAAATGAGTGCAAAATCAATCAGCTTACTGAATGATGGCAGAGGAACCTGAAGCAGTGTGCAAGTTAATAGTGAAAATACTGAGCAATAAAAAGGTCCAAGTATAGATCCCCAAGGAATGCGCATGTTCACAGGGAGAAAGGGGGAGTATGGGGTTTACCCTTTGCTGCATAGGTTAGGGTCACCAAGGTAGCTTTTCGACCACAGACTAGTGTAACTGCCGCGGTGGTGCAGCGGTAGCGTTGCTGCCTCACAGCAAGAGGTTCTCCCGTTTGATTCTCGGCTGGAGTGTGGGGAGTGCCTTCTGTGTGGACTTTGCATGTCCTCCCCACGGTTGGGTGGCATTCGAAAGACATGTGTAAATGGGCGTGCCTTATTGAAGGTTGGACGTTGAGCTGACACCTCGGCGTTCGTGAAAATCTACTGCCAATTATTAGCGGACCGGAGTTCCGCTGTGGCGACCCCTAGCCGGGAAAAGCTGAAAGACAAACAAACAACAACTAGTGTCACTGGATAGGTGAAGGTCCTTGAGGGGAGGCATGTCTAGGAGTAAGATGCATGTTGTATCTCTTGTGTTAATGTGAATGCAGTCTAATGTTCAGCATGGTCAAAGGGAGGTTAAAAGTGGATATAGGGGGGACTTGTAAATGTACTTGGGTACATGAAGGTTACATTTCTAGCCTTTAACCCAAACACTTAAAACCCTCCTCTCTAGAATTAACTGGATTTTAATTACTCAGCTCCCACTCAATGAAGCAGTAAATGCCTTCAACTCAAATCAACTTTCCTAAACATTTTACATTCTCTAGCCCCATCGAGAAAAGTTTGATTAAAGGCAAACATTTCATGAAATACATAGATAGGGCATGGAAAACCTGGGTACAAACCAAATTTCCAGCTAACCTCCTAAAAGTATAAAGAACTTAGAAACCAAAAAAAAAAAAAAAAAAACTTATCAATAGATAAAAAAAAACTTATTATAATCCCCCAAAAACATTAAGATCTGATCCAAAAAAATTCAACTTCACCAAACCCATGTCCTGACATTTCACCTGAAGAAACTGCCAATACCTTCAATACCTACTTTATCGAATCCATTTGCAAACTATTTAAACCCAACCTCTCAAACACTCAAACCTCCCTATACACCCCTCGACCACTATCTCAGTAAATTCCTTCTCTCTCAAACCTGTCTCCACTGACTATAATCAGAACTCTACTCTCAAAGCTCAAACCATGCTCTGTATCAGCAGACAATATTCCTTCTTACTTTCTCCAGACTGCTGAACACTCCCTTGCTATGCCTGTACCTATACTAATCAATCGCTCCATCTCTGAGTTTTAAGTTCCTTCTATCTGGAAACAGTTTTACATTCTTCCTATTCATAAAAGGAGGTAACTCCAAAGAAATATCTAAATTTCAAACCTATCGCTATCCTCTCCCCTCTCTCCAAAATCCTTGAGAAATGTATACACAAGTAAGTTATGCATTATCTCTTATAAGAAGAGCTTCTCACTCCAACACAGTATGGCTTCCGTCCCAAGCATAGTACAACACAACCACAGCTCTACTATCATTTCGCAACACCTTAGCCTTTGCTAAAGATGATCACAAACTCATATCCTATCTATTCCTTGACCTTTCTAAGGCTTTTGACACAGTCTCACACACACTGCTACTTAGTACACTTGTAGACCTAAACTTCTCCCCCAATACAGTTGCACGGTTCTCTAGCCAGCTCTCTGATGTGCGGAGTCCCATCGTACTGACTGCAGCTTTATCTACCCCTCTCTCAGTAAGAACTGGTGTTCCAAGGTTCCATTCTTGGACCTCTTTAATATCTTCAACTCAGTCCACTCCTTTTGTCCTCAATCTAACATTGTCCAATATACAGATGACTCTACAGTCATAACTATTGCTAATCCCCCCTTAGAACTCTTAACAAATACCCAGACATCTTTCAACTCAGTAGAGACATGGCTCACTATATATCAGCTCACCCTCAACCCTAAGAAAACAAAATTACTACTATTTCTACCTAAATCTGCAAACCACATTAAACTTTTCTTCTCCATAAGGTCCCTAAACAATACTCCTCGACCAACTTATATCTTCACATTAACAACTGTACCAAAAAACAAAAAAAAAAAAGCTAGGACTACTGTACAGGAACAGCAAATTCCTAATGACTATAGCTAGGATTTCTCTTACCCACGCCTGCCTTCTACCATGCTTAACCTACTGTTCCCAAATACTCACAAATCTGAACTCTTCCCTACTTACCAAATTAGAATCAACCTACCACAAAATAGCTAGATTTGCAGCTCAACAAACATATAAATCTCACCACTCACTTCCTAAAATACTTGAAATGGCCCGCACTACCTCACCTGTTACTACAATTTCAACTCCAAGTCATACACTCCATCCCATATCAGCCTGATTTCTGCCCAAGTCCATCTTCTCTCATCCCTCGACAACCCAAGATCTACTAAAAATCCATAAACCCAAATCAAACACAGGGTGCAACTTATATAGCTACCATCCCTCTACTGCATGAAACAAACTCCCACTAGAAATAAGGACAATACAGTTGTGTACACTTACCATAAACGTAGAAGTTCGAGTGTATTCACTGTTGCAGTCATTACATTTGAGTAATCTGCTGACAGGTTGCCCTCAGTCGGCCTGAATAACAAAGTCTTGGGTCCTGCGTCGGTTGCTGTCCCTTCTTCCATGACATCAGGTCGTCAGGGGTGTAAAACATTCAGCCGACGCCATTTTAAATCAGTTTTTCTTGCCCCAGATGTCAGGTGCCCCTCAAATGGGGAGCAAAATATATATCTATATATGCATGTAATTTAGAACACAAAAAATATACCTCCAAATAAATGCAAACAAAAAGGCATTTGAGCATAGTAACAGAAAGAAGAGGTATAAAAAGAGAAAAATAAGGGGCTGGCAGGTGGGTAACCAGGACTGCAACAGTGAATACACTCGAACATCTACATTTATGGTAAGTGTACACAACTGCACTATGTTCTTCATGTTTCACTGTTGCAGTCATTACATTTGGGTAGAATCCCAAAGCTATAGTTGGGAGGATGGAATTATACAGCATTAGGAGCAGCTATAAGGCCCTGCAGGACAGCAGTGGCAAAGCCTGCTCTGGATTTAGAGAAGAGAGGTAAATGGTAATACTTGGTGAACGTATGAACTGAGCTCCAGGTAGCAGCTTCTAGAATGTCTCGTAGGAACCCCTCTGAAAAAGGCTGCAGAAGTAGATGCAGCCCTGGTGGAATGGGATCTGATCCCCTTGGGGACAGTTTACCATGATGCATGTAGCAGAAACGAATACAATGGCTTATCCATTTTGAAACGGTCTGCTTTGAGATAGCCTTTCCCTCTGCCCCTGCAGCAAATGCCACCAGTAGTTGCCCAGATTTTCTTAGAGATTTTGTCCTGTTCAAGTAGAATCTTAGTTGTCTGTGTACATCCAGTGAATGTAGAATCCGCTCCCCTTGTTCTGTGAATTTGGGAAAAAAGTTGGCAGATGAATGGTCTGATTAAGAGCCACACTGGATACCACTTTAGGCATAAAGGATTGACTGGTCCTGAGCGCTACCCTGTCCAGGTAGAAAATAATAAAAGGCTCCACTGCCATGAGAGCCTGTAGTTCTGAAATCCTTCTAGTTGAAGTGACTGCTAAAAGAAAAGCGGTCTTCCAAGAGAGAAATTTTATGTCCGCAGTAGCAGCTGGCTCAAAAGGAGGCAGGGTGAGTTTTTCCAACACAAAATTGAGGCCCCATGCAGGAGCTGGTGCTCTCCTGGGAGGTCTTAAATTTTTGGCCCCTCTGAGATACTGTTTTAGCAGGGGATGAGAAAAGAGGGGAGGCTCCGTGTTGTAATGAGCTGAAATGGCAGAGGCGTGGATTTTTATGGAAGAGAAAGACAGGCCCTTGTGAAGCATCTCAGTTAAATATTGCAGAATCTGAGGAATATTGGGCATTTCTGTGCTTATTCCTTGTGCCAGATTCCAGGCACATAATCTTTTCCATTTATCAGCATAAGATTTTCTAGTGTTAGGCCTTCTCGCCTCCAAAATGACATCCATCACAGGTTTACTGAGAGATGTAACTGGTGAAATTAGTTGATTAGCCATGCTGCAAGATTCAGAGTTTGGAGCGGAGTGTGTAGAATTTGAAAGTTCTGCTGAGACAGTAGATAAGGTGTCTGAGGCAGGTACCATGGAGGAAGGTGTGACATACTGTGTAGGAACGGGTACCAGTGTTGGAGAGGCCAGTCTGGAGCAATCAAAATCATTTTTGGCTTTTCCTGTTTGACTTTTAGTAATACCTTGGAGAGCAGAAGCAGAGGGGGAAAAGCATAGACTGATAGGTTTTTCCAGCAGAAGGATAGAGCATCCACTTTCCAAGCTTTTTTGTGATGGATTCTTGTGCAGAATTTGACCAACTGATAGAAAACTATGTCTGGGCTCCCCCATTTGCGTCTCAACATGCTAAAGATTTGCGGATCCAGTTTCCATTCGTGTGGGTCCATAAGATTTCTGCTTAGTTCATCTGCCAGAGTATTTTGCTTTCCTGGCAGGAATTCAGCTTGTAGATGTATTTAGTAAGACAAGGCTGTGTTCCACAAGGCCATGGTTAGTCTGCAAAGGGGGTAAGAATGGGTACCCCCCCTGCTTATGTACCACATGACTGTGGTGTTGTCTGCCTTTATCAGTAGTTGTCTTGGATGAAGAAAGTCCTTGAAAGCTGTCAGAGCATTCTGTACAGCTAGCATCTCTTTCTGGTTGATATGCAGGTGCATTTGACTTGGGCTCCATTCGCCCTGAATGCATCTTTCTGCCAGATGCGCCCCCCCAAGCATAGTCTGATGCTTCTGTAGTCAGGGTTTGGGTGGCAGGGGGTGGAATGAATGATAGTCCCTTGTTTTGGCGACAGGCCTCTGCCCACCATAGGAACTCTTGCTGTAGGCAAGGAATGATAGGAATCATGATTTCCAGGCTGTGACAATGTTGACTCCTTAAGCTTTTTAGGTACCATTGAAGTTTCCTCATATGCAGCCATAGGAATCATGGTTTCCAGGCTGTGACAATGTTGATTCCATAAGCTTTTTAGGTACCATTGACGTTTCCTCATATGCAGCCTTGCATATGGAAATTAGAAGAATGCAGGAAGCCATGAACACCAAGGCCTGCAAAATTTGTCTTGCAGATAACTGGGTTTTTGTGGCCACTTGTTTGAAGTAAGTCATCAACTGGATTAGTTTGTCTGGCGTGAGGTAAGCCATCTGGGCAGTTGTATTCAAGCTTGCACCCAGGAATGTAATTTTTTGAGAGGGTACCAGTTGTGATTTCTTTTAGTTTATGGTGTACCCTAGGCAAGTTAGAAGCCTTTTTACAAACGCCAGATGCTGTAGAAGAGTGTCTGTTTTCTGCCTGAATTAGACAATTGTCCAGATAATGATAAATTTGAATGTTTCTTTGCCGGCAAAATGCAATTACTGGTTCCAGGCACCTTGTGAAAACCCTGGTCGCAGTAGATAAGCCAAAGGGCAGTGCAGAGAACTGGTAATGCAAATAGCCTGCTTTGAAGCGGAGGTATCTTCTGCGAGATTCCCTGATTGGGATATGCAGGTATGCCTCTTCAGTCTAGAGTTACCAACCAGGCATCCTTGCCTAGCATAGGCAGCAACTGTTGTAGAGTCAGCATCTTGAATTTTGGAATGTCCAGGAAAGTATTTAGAATGGATAAGTCCAGAACTGGACATCATGATTTGTCTTTTCTGAGTACCAGGAAAAGACTTGAATAAAAACCTTGTCCTTTTTCCTTTTCTGATACTGGTTGAATAGCCCCCATATCCATGAGGGACATAACTTGTTTCCGATTTGGAGGCAGATCCGGCCATCCGTTTGGAATTGGCAACATGTGGAAATGAAATCTGTATCCCTGGGATACTATATTTAACACCCACTTCTCATGGGTAATTAGATGCCAATTTTGTGCATGAAGTGCTAGTTTTCCCCCCAAAGGGGCTGCCAAAAGATAAGTGCTTGGAAATGGCAGAGGAAAGTCATTGAGACTGTTTACCGTAGGGGGGGCTTGCTACTTCCAGGTTTGGAGGTGGAGGCACCCCATTGTTTTGTTCTGCAAGTTCCTTGTGACTGAAACCTGGAGCCTTTGGAGTGTCTGGGTTTCACCTGAGTGGCTCTCGTGGGTACTAGAAAGGACCAATTCTTAGTAGGCCATTGCCTACTGACCCTGGGTGGCTGCACTTGTAGGAAATCTTTTACAGTTTGCATAGATTTAGCTTGGTCTTCCATCTTTTTCAAAACAACTTCTGCCTTATTACCAAATAAACTGTCCTGTTGTAAAGGAGAATCCAACAATTTTGCTTTAACATGATCAGGCAGATTTTGCTCATTGAGCCAAGCATGCCTTCTTATCACAGATCCAGTTACAGCGGCCCTGCGAGAGGCCTCCAAGGAAACAAAACCACATTGCAAAGTATGCTTTCCAACTTGTTCAGCTGAATGCAATACATCCTGTAGCTGTATTTTCCACACAGTCAGAAATCAACATCATTTTCTGTCCAAGTAAGCCCATGACATGCTGCTGATATTTAAGCATATGAAATTGACAGTTTAAAGCCCAGATTGCCAGGGATGCAGACGTGTAAACCTTCTTAACCAATCTATCCAGCGCCCTGGAGTCTCTATCAGAAGGAGGGGTAGGATTTTTAGCAGTAGAAGCCTTAACACCCTTGGGGCCCTGAAAAATTGTTTCAGGGTCAGCAGTAGAGTTTTTAAAAATAAATTTGTGGGAGTCAGGAACCCTGTAATATCTGTCTGGCTTACTAGCAGCTGGAGGCAGGGAATCAGGAGCTATGCTGGATTCTGAGAAAACATCAAACAATGTCTAGAACAGGAGGTATAGCCAAAGGTCTATGCTGAGAAAGAAGAAGGAAACCCCTAAGCCTCTTTCTGGATTCTGAAAAATCCTGACTTTCCCAATGAAAATGTTCCCTTAAGGTATGCAAAGTTTCTCCAAAAGAAACATCCTCAGGAGGAGAAGCAGAAAGGATGGATTCTTCTGCATCAGAGTCCTCATAAGGTGGAACAGAAAATTCCTGATCAGAAGAGGAATCAGAAGAAATGGAAACCTGATCTGAAGATTCATAATCAGTGCCTTGCCTAGGCCTCTTAGCAGGAGGTGGTTGGGAACCCCTGATCAAGGTAATTAAATCCTCAGCCATTTTGATCATTTGTTTTTTTAGGCATAAGGGCCTGAACACGTGGCCCATCTTTAGGTCTTAAAACACCCTCAAAAGCCGCTGCCTGCTCAGCGGCTCCAAACCCATCAAAGGGAGAGACATCCACGGGTTCAATACTTGAAGTGTCTCGCGGCATACCGGACTCCAAATGGGTCTCCGTAGAGGCCTGCGAATCAAAAGTAGCGGGTATCAGGGGATGCAAAAGCGCCTCACTGAGTACCGGCGACTGGCTTAGGAGAAGCTTCATCGTCTGTTTTGGACCTCGACGGTCTGTCTCTGCCTTTTTCTTTGTGTTTTTTGTGAATTCCGGTAGTCTGATTGCTAACCAAAGACATTTCTGGATAGTTAAATCTTGAGCCAAAATATTTAGATGCAAAAATATACCGCCGCTCAATAGTGCGTTGGTTAAATTTAGCACAAAACCAACAGCAAAGGCACATTGTGGTCAGGGCCTAGGCAAGGAATACAGTACAAATGAAAATCCTTATGAGGTATTTGCTTCCCATAAGTAATACAATTACTAACTTTTACTGACATCAGTAAGGAGCAAGAAAAAGTTTCCCCAACTGGGTACTTAGCTTTAGGTTGAAGACTTTGGTTCTGAAACTCGAAAACAAAAATTTCATGAGTCGGCCGACCGGCACTTGCGAACTGCTTCTGCTTTGGGCACCACGCAGCAAGAAAGACTGATTAAAATGGTGTCGGCTGCATGTTTTATACCCCCAACGACCCGATGTCATGGAAGAAGGGACAGCAATCGACGCAGGACCCAAGACTTTGTTATTCAGGCCGACTGAGGGCAGCCTGCCAGCAGATTACCCAAATGTAATGACTGCAACAGTGAAACACGAAGAACATCCTGACTCACCCCAAACAATTTAAGCTAGCAACCAAAACCATTTTAAAAAACACTGGCCCTGCCACTGTACTCACCCTCCTTGATTATCACCTACCTTTATAGTACACAAACAAACTTACTAAAACTTACCATTAAATACTTCATCCTAGGCATCCTCCAAAGCTTCTTCTAAGTTTCTGCTACTCTGCATACAATTTACTCAACTCTCTTTTTAAACCAAAACATACAACGTATTCTTTTTTAATTCTTCTTTTTGTTTATAGTACTGTTTTAATCGGGCAACAATATACATGTATGCAGTGTACGTAATATAACTATCAAAATTCTATATTGCTATTTTTATTGAAATTTATCTGCATTGTTATTTTTATTGCATTGTATATCTTTGGAGTATTTCTTCCCAGGCCTCCGCTGAAAAAAAGGGCAATAGCTCAGCTGGACACTCCCGGTCAACAAATGTAATATAAAATAAAATAAATATGAGGGTGTGAAATGGTCCACTACTGTAATCACTATGGTTTCCTTATCTCCAGTTCTGTAACATTCTTTAAGGTTCATAATGGAAGTCAAAAGTAGAAAAGCTAAATAAACCCCTAGTTCACCAACTGGATTACCAACTAATCATCATCCTTTATGTGAGCCACAAGTTACCTCCACAAAGAGACCAGTCACTAGTGGAGTCCCCCAGAGTTCTGTGTTGGGACCTCTCCTGTTTGGCGTCCACTTTTCTGAAGTAAAAAACACTACTAAAGGGCTCTGGCCAACAAGGTTTGCAGATGACTGCAAACTAGGAGCAGTCATTGAATCCCCAAATAATTTTGCAGGAAGGTTTGTCACAAATAAATAACTGGTGCCAAAATGAAACTAAATGCCAATAAAATGCATTAATAAGAGAGATGGCTAGAAAGGTGCTTGATGTGACATCTGGAAAGAGGAAGGAGGACAAGGAGACCTGGTGGTGGAATAAAGAAGTACAGGAGAGTATACAGAGAAAGAGGTTGGCGAAGAAGTGGGATTGTCAAAGAGATGAAGAAAGTAAACAAAATTGAAGGAGATGAGGTGCATGGCAAACAGAGAGGTGGTGAAGGCTAAGGATAAGGCGTATGACGAGTTGTATAAAAGGTTGGACACTAAGGAGGGAGAAAAGGACCTGTACCGATTGGCTAGACAGAGGGACCGAGCTAGTAAAGATGTGCAGAAGGTAAGGGTGATAAAGGATAATGAGGTAAATGTACTCACAAGCGAGGAGAGTGTGTTGAGCAGATGGAAAGAGTACTTTGAGAGGCTGATGAATGAAGAGAATGAGAGGGAGAGAAGGTTGGATGATGTGCGGATAGTGAATCATGAAGTGCAGTGGATTAGCAAGGAGGAAGTAAGGACAGCTATGAAGAGGATGAAGAACGGAAAGGCTGTTGGTCCAGATGACATACCTGTGGAAGCATGGAGGTGTTTAGGTGAAATTGCAGTGGAGTTTTTAACTAGATTGTTTAATGAAATCTTGGAAAGTGAGAAGATGCCTGAGGAATACAGAAAGTGTTTTGGTACCGATTTTTAAGAATAAGGGTGATGTGCAGAGCTGTAGTAACTACAGAGGGATTAAATTGATCAGTCACAGCATGAAGTTATGGGAAAGAGTAGTGGAAGCTAGGTTAAGAAGGGAGGTGATGATTAGTGATCAGCAGTATGGTTTCATGCCAGGAAAGAGCACTACAGATGCGAGGTTTGCTTTGAGAGTGTTGATGGAGAAGTACAGAGAATGTCAGAAGGAGTTGCACTGTGTCTTTGTGGATTTAGAGAAAGCATACGACAGGATGCCTAGAGAGGAGTTGTGGTATTGTATGAGGAAGTCGGGAGTGTCAGAGAAGTATGTAAGAGTGGTACAGGATATGTACGAGGGTAGTGCGACAGCGGTGAGGTCTGCGGTGGGAGTGACGGATGCGTTTAAGGTGGAGGTGGGATTACATAAAGGTTCAGCTCTGAGCCCTTTCTTATTTGTAATGGTGATGGACAGGTTGACAGACAAGATCAGACAGGATTCCCCGTGGACTATGATGTTTGCAGATGACATTGTGATCTGTAGTGAGAGTAGGGAACAGGTGGAGGAGACCCTGGAGAGGTGGAGATATGCTCTAGAGAGAAGAGGAATGAAGGTCAGCAAGACAACATCAGATGACATTGTGATCTGTAGTGAGAGTAGGGAACAGGTGGAGGAGACCCTGGAGAGGTGGAGATATGCTCTAGAGAGAAGAGGAATGAAGGTCAGCAAGACTAAGACAGAATATATGTGTGTGAATGACAGGGAGGATAGAGGAATGGTGAGGATGCAGGGAGTAGAGGTGGCGAAGGTGGAAGAGTTTAAATACTTGGAATCAACAGTTCAGGGTAATGGTGAGGGTGGAAGAGAGGTGAAGAAGAGAGTACAGGCAGGATGGAGTGGGTGGAGAAGAGTGTCAGGAGTGATTTGTGACAGACTAGTACCAATAAGAGTGAAAGGGAAGGTCTACAAGAGGGTAGTGAGACCAGCTATGTTATATGGGTTGGAGACAGTGGCATTGACAAAAAGGCAGGAGTCAGAGCTTGACGTGGCAGAGTTGAAGATGTTAAGATTTACACTGGGTGTGACGAGGATGGACAGGATTAGGAATACGTATATTAGTGGGTCAGGCCAGGTTGGAAGGTTTGGAGACAAAGCCAGAGAGGCAAGATTACGTTGGTTTGGACATTTGCGGAGGAGGGATGCACAGTACATTGGGAAAAAGATGCTAAGGATGAAGCTGCCAGGTAACAGGAAAAGAGGAAGCCCTAAGACAAGGTTTATGGATGTGGCGATAAAGGTTCAGCTCTGAGCCCTTTCTTATTTGTAATGGTGATGGACAGGTTGACAGACAAGATCAGACAGGATTCCCCGTGGACTATGATGTTTGCAGATGACATTGTGATCTGTAGTGAGAGTAGGGAACAGGTGGAGGAGACCCTGGAGAGGTGGAGATATACTCTAGAGAGAAGAGGAATGAAGGTCAGCAAGACAACATCAGATGACATTGTGATCTGTAGTGAGAGTAGGGAACAGGTGGAGGAGACCCTGGAGAGGTGGAGATATGCTCTAGAGAGAAGAGGAATGAAGGTCAGCAAGACTAAGACAGAATATATGTGTGTGAATGACAGGGAGGATAGAGGAATGGTGAGGATGCAGGGAGTAGAGGTGGCGAAGGTGGAAGAGTTTAAATACTTGGAATCAACAGTTCAGGGTAATGGTGAGGGTGGAAGAGAGGTGAAGAAGAGAGTACAGGCAGGATGGAGTGGGTGGAGAAAGAAGAGTGTCAGGAGTGATTTGTGACAGACTAGTACCAATAAGAGTGAAAGGGAAGGTCTACAAGAGGGTAGTGAGACCAGCTATGTTATATGGGTTGGAGACAGTGGCATTGACAAAAAGGCAGGAGTCAGAGCTTGACGTGGCAGAGTTGAAGATGTTAAGATTTACACTGGGTGTGACGAGGATGGACAGGATTAGGAATACGTATATTAGTGGGTCAGGCCAGGTTGGAAGGTTTGGAGACAAAGCCAGAGAGGCAAGATTACGTTGGTTTGGACATTTGCGGAGGAGGGATGCACAGTACATTGGGAAAAAGATGCTAAGGATGAAGCTGCCAGGTAACAGGAAAAGAGGAAGCCCTAAGACAAGGTTTATGGATGTGGCGAGAGAGGACATGCAGGTGGTTGGTGTGACAGAACAAGATGCAGAGGACAGGAAGAAATGGAAACAGTTGATCTGCTGCGGCGACCCCTGACGGGAGCAGCCGAAAGAAGAAGATATCCTTTGGGAAGCCATCTACCCAAGGAAATACCACAATGAAGAGACACCCCTAACAGTTAACCCAGTTGTTCAGGATTTAGCAACGTATGTGGAAAGTGTCCCAACTTTTGGCGGATAGGAGTCTACTGTTATAAAATAAGGTTCCTCTATATTGCACAGCTTATAAACAAAAGGAACTGTGTCTAGATCTAGGGTGTCACTGTCCCCCTTTATTCAGCTCTCATTGTCCCCCTTTATTCAGCTCTCATTACGCCAGTCATTGAATATAATGCCCCCTTTGGCATGCAACAACTGAATACCCACAGAGGTACCTTACCAAAAGGATACAACAGCTAAACAACATGTCCTACATGGACTGACTCAAAGCCCTGTCACTGTACTTTGTATCCTACAGACTGCCAAGAGACAACCTGTGTCTAGCATACAAAACATCCCCCGACCCATTACCGACGGATTTTACTGCACAGCAAGTCAAATGGCATCAGAAATACTCTGTCTTTGGATCTAAACGTCAAAAATCAGCATAATAGTTTGGAAGGGACAGGTATATCTCGCAGAGGATACCGCTGCTCTGAAACAGACACCCCATCCACATAAAACAAAGTTCATCCCGGTCCATATTCTAATGCAACTTAGATCTATGGATGGGGAAACACAAAATGTACCCCAGTACTGCTCCCTATACTACTAATGGACACAGGCAGCTCCTAAATGCTTTATCCCAAGCATGGGTCCCCTCAAATTATCTATGGTATGATACCAGTTATTCTCATTAGGAGTAATATATAAACTGACCATGGGATGGGTAAGGCCAATCTATAATCAAATGGGACAGGTTATTTCAAGCACAAAAAGGGAAACTGGCTAGACTTAAAATGACCCTCAAGGGCAGCTAGCCTAGTACTTACCTGTGAACCTAAGTTGAAGTCCTGTATAACCACAGTCTATCAAAAGAAACAAACATTCTTCACCACAATAATGTAAGCTAAGTCTGTCGCAAATTGTTTTGGCACTCACAAATGCAAAAGTAAACAAACACAATACCTGCATTAAACATGCTACAGGTTCAGTTTTATGCAGTCCCATGGAAGTTCTAAACTACACTAACAAACATTTCACCACTGCATACTTAGCAAGTAAAGGTTTAATACGATTGACACAGGTATCCTCCAATACTGAATCTGACTGAAGCTTGTAGGCAAGACTGGATTACAAAACATTTTTAAACTGAAATGTTGAAGAAACATCCTACTAAAATGGAAAAAATACTCTGGGGACTTTGGGTACTATGCAAAGGTAAACAGAAGCAATGTTGTACTCTTAGTATTTAACTAAATAAAAATGAATAAACACCGGGATTTCAGTAGCAATGTCAAAAAGGCATCAAGTGATAGTCAGAGACTGCTTTAATGACCAGAAAGGAGGGAAAAAAAAAAAAAAAAAAGAGGAAGGCTCAGCTGAAGAAAAGCATACGGCAGAGTCAGATGCAGTAGAGGTGCACCAGAAAGAAAAAGGAAAATATCAGACTTGCAAGGGAAATTTGAAAACGTGTGCTGAAATTTTGAAAAGGAGTAATACGTTGACATAGTACATAAAAATCAAATATCTATCACTGTATTGTATAAATATGTACATCAAAAGAAATAAAATGACACGAGAATGGAATCCACAGAAGCAGTGCTTTATTCTCCTCCAGCAATGAAAAAAGTGGATTATAGAAAGGAGCAAGACTGGCAGAACTGGAAGCCATCCAGCAGTAAATAAAGAAGAAATTACCTGCGAGATCAAGGACAAGACAGGATCTAGGATTTACAAGTTTACCAGAGGTTCTGGAAGGAAGCTTCATGATTCGGCAACTCATTAAGTCAAATGAAAAACTTCCAGGAAAACCCTGCAGGACACAGTATACAGAGTTTTTATGCCAGTCAAACTAACACAACCGTTTCTCCAACCTACTATGGTCAAAGTGCAAAATTATCAACACAAGGAAAACTTGCTAAAACTTAATGTGGGGGGGGGATTGTTGACACTGAAGGACAGGCCGTGATTCATCTGAAGGCACCAGAATAAGAATATGAAGTTAGCATTTACAGAATAGGAAGATTTGTTTAGCATTTACTGATATGTAAAGTCTTTGTCTAAATTTTAGGTTGCTGTATCCTGCAATAGCATTTTTTTCCTCCACAGGAGTTAACACTTTTTTTAGATCCAGAAACTGCATAAGTAGAGTTGGACATATTTGCTCAGTATTATCAGACAGAAGCATTACCATCTTGTGATCTTAACAAAAGGTCATCAGCAGTCAAATTTCAAAAAAAGGACTTCATTCATCAATTGGAAAAATAAGGCAGATCTGGGATAGATGGTTGGTGAAACCACTATTTCAAAAGAAGATGGAGGATAAGAAAAGGAACAAGGAAAACCACAGACTCTCTAAGAAATGTATGGGACACTGCCAAAATAACAATCTTTGCATAATAAATCGGTTCACACTACAAAAATAAAAGTAAAACATGCAGTTAATTATGCACACTTGACTTCCGATTTTTACTACAGGTTTTCGAGGGTAAAGGGTGGGTAAAATAAATTTCAGTTTAAAAATGATCACATACAATAATTAATAGACCTCAAAGCTCTACGAGAGAAGCTAACACTTCAAAATTAAACAAGAAAAGTCAACACTTTAAAATTAAAACGCAAAAAGTTAAATGTCATTTTCCTCTTTCATGGAAAAAGGAAGTTATGTCTTACCATAATGTTCCATCTTTGTTGTAGATCTTTGCTCATTCATTACAAATAGAACTTTGGTTCCGTCCTCGGATCGATACGGCCATTTCTAAGCTCGCGCCAGCCAAAAACTCTCAGCTAAGACCTACCCATAATGCCCCTCTCCTAGTTACTCCAGATTGAGTTTGCCCACCCCTACATAATAGAGGTAGTAATAGAAAAAAAGTAGAAGGCTCTATCTGAGCAAATACCCCAACCAGAGTTCCACCAGGACTCCGGGCAGGGGGAAGGAGGGCGGGAAGTAATGAATAAACAAACAAAGATCTACAACACAGACGAAACATTATGGTAAGATATAACGTCTTTATCTGATGTTGTAAATCTTTGTTCATTCATTACAAAAAGGACAGAGTCCCCAGCTACTTGAGCCCTGGGTGGCTCTAAGGAAGGATATTCCTGAGCACCAAAGAACCAAAAGATGCTCGTCCCCTGGAGGCCAAATCCAATTTGTAATGAGAGATAAAGGTATGAGGTCTTGTCCAAGTGGCTGCTACGCAGATATCATCCATAGAGGCTCTGGAAAGAAATGCTACAGAAGTAGCCATAGATCTGGTGGAATGAGCCTTTATTCTGGAAAGTAAACATAGCTTATTCTGTTGGTAGGCAAAGGTAATGATGTTTCTAAGCCAGGAGGATAAAGTCACTTTGGAAACAGGTTTACCCAATCTGGGTCCTGCAAATGCCATAAATAATTCATCTGTTTTCCTGAAAGATTTAGTCCTGTCCAAAATAACAACGAAGCTGACAATGCACATCAAGGGTGTGCAAAAGGTACTCCACTCTATTAGAATGCTGAGGGAAGAAAACTGGCTGGGCAATAGAAAATCCAAAAAATGACCTTGGGCAAGAAAGAAGGGTCAGTACGAAGGGACACCCTATCCATGTGGAAGATCAAGTAAGGTCTCTTGACACTCAAGGCCTGCAGCTCAGACACTCTTCTTGCTGAGGTTAAGTGCTACTAGAAGTAAAGTTTTCCATGACAAAAATTTTAAATCACATGAATCAAAGGGCTTGAAAGGAGGACCTGTGAGAAACTGAAGCACCAAACTCAAGTCCCAGGGTTCTAAGGGAGGCTCGACCGGAGGTTTAACGTGTAATACTTGTCTTGCATAGGCGGTGTGACATAATCAAAAGAATTATCAAATCCATTATGAACATTGGTGATAGCGGCTAAATGTACAGCGATCGTCGATGCAGAGTCTCCTGCATGTAAAAAATAGTTGTCAAGTATTGAAGGATCTTTTGAATGGACATAGAGAAGGGCTCTATGTTCGGATCTTTGGCCCAAAGAGTAAACCTAGTCCATTTACCAGAATAAACTTTCCTGGTGGAAGGTTTGTGTGAAGCCTGAAGAATTTCACGAGCACGGGATGTCAGGCAGCCTGGCAATTATTGGAAGTGGAGGAACTAAGCTGTGAGCTTGAGACTGTGGAGATTCGGATGAATCAGTCCCGGAGGAGGAGATAACGGTTCTTGGGAATGATCCACGGGCTGTGAATCAGATGAGGCCATAGAAACGGGAACCAGACTTGATGGGGCCAATGAGGATCACTTTGCTTCTCAACCTCTGAGCTTTCTGGAGAAATTTTGGAATGAGGGGAAACAGGGGAAAGGCATACAGAAGACCCAGGGGCCAATCGTGGGTTAGAGCATCCCTCGGGGGTTCCTCCTGAGGGGGGAAATCGGGGCAAAGTAGCTTCTGCATTTGTTGTTTAGGGGGAAGCAAACAGATCGCAGCAAGGCCTGCCCCAGCGTCGGAAGATCCGCTCCGCTGTTACAGGGTTGAGGGACTACTTGTGAGGCATCAGGATGTTCCTGCTCAGATTGTCTGCAATAAGGCTTTAACTCCCAGGAATGTGCATTGCTATAAGAAAGTGGTTGGAAGCTATCACCCAGTGCCAAACCCTCATGGCTTCCCGACACAGGGGGTAAGACCTGGTTCTGCCTTGCTTGTTGATATACCAGACGACCGACATGTTGTCTGACTGAATTGCAATGGTCTCCGAAAGTAGGGATGCATGGAACGCTTGCAACACTAAGAGAAATGCCCTCAGTTCCAGGACATTTATGTGCAAATTGGCCTCCTTGGGGGACCAGGTACCTTGGAACGTCTTTCCCTGGAAATCCCCCCACCCCAATAGGGAAGCATCAGTGGTCACCGTGGCCGTGGGCTGGGGAAGACAGAACGGTTGACACAAAAGATTTGTTTGTGGCTTCATCCACCATAGCATTTTTTCTTTGCAACAGTTTGTAAGACTATCATGTGGTCAAGTGGGGGAGTTAGAAACTACCATTGTGCGGAAAGGAGCCACTGTCGGATTCTCATGTGCAGCCTTGCCAGTGGTACTAACGGCAGCCATCATGAAGCCTAAGATTTGCAGTACAAGGCGCGCTGGTACATAGGTCTGAGGAAGAAGGTTTTGGATTTGGTGTCTTATTTTCGAAAGTCTGTGAGGGGGAAGAGAAGCTTGACAAGAAGTTGTGTCGATGACCACTCCAATAAATTCCAGTGAATTCGTTGGGGACATTTGAGATTTGATCTTGTTGATTGTAATTTCCAAGCGGAGAGCGAGACCTTGAATGTAAGAGGCTGCAGACTAGGAGACTCCTGGTCAGAGCAGTAAGGAGCCAATCATCTAGATACGGAAACACCTTTAATCCTTGTAGTCGAAGATGAGCTACCACAACTGCCATACATTTGGTGATCAGTCGGGGGGCTGTCGAGAGACCGAATGGCAGTGCCCTGAACTGGTAGTGATTGGCTCCCAGCCGGAAGTGGAGAAACCTCCGGGAGCGGTGATCCACTTTATGTGGTAGTATGCGTCCTGGAGGTCTATAGAGCACATCCAATTGTCCCTCCCTACGAAGGGGAGAGGGGACTGTACAGTGACCATCCGGAATTTTTGAAGTTTGATAAATTTATTCAATACGCTGAGATCCAGTATCGGTTTCCTGTCCCCTGTCTTTTTTTGGCACTAAACAGAACCTAGAGTAAAACCAGGATCCTGTCTGGTCTGGTGGGACTGGTTGGATGACTCTTTTCTTAGCAGCTTTTCTATTTCTAAGGCTGCTAATTCCCTCTGATTTGGTGATACATCAGGGATTCATTTGATGGGTCTGGGAGTTAAATCGAAAGGTATTTGGTAGCCTCTGGATATTATTCTCTGCACCCATACATCGGTAGTAATAAGTTGCCAGGCTGGTAGGTGCAGAGAAAAATGACCCCTGACTGCTTCCAGAGGAAAGCAATCAGGCCGCTGCTCAGGAGCGCTGGTAGGGTCTTCAAGAGAAAGAATCTCTAGCGGTCTGGTTACATGTCCCACTCTACCCCGAAAGGGGAGTCTTCCAGATGATTTGCCCCCTCTGCCCCAGGGGGATTGTTCACCACGAGTGTCATGAAAAGATCCTTGGGATTTCCTGAACCACATTTTTCCTCCCTTCTGGTTCCTGGAGTAGGACCTCTGGGGGTTGGAAAAGTGTATGCCCACAACAGACAAGGTATTTCCATCTTTCTCACTTCGTGCAAGTTTCTCTCGTACTTTGGGTCTAAAAAGTGCAAATTCGTTGACAGGTGCAGTGACAAAGGAAGATTTAAAAGGGTCGGCGAAGTCACACAACCGGATCCAAGCATTACGTCTCATGACAATGCCTGATGCGGCAGCTCGAGCTGTCCCCTCGGTAGTGTAAGATATCAAACACATCGAGGAGTTAGAGATGGTTTCAAGGATAGCTAGCTGCAAGGCAATAGTGTCATGCACCCCATCAGGCAGTACCTGCGCCAAAGAGGAAGACATTTCGAAAATTAGGTCTCTTTGGAGGCGAGTGAAGTGTGCCAGATAGTTCAGCGACCAAATGGCGAAGGTCGCTGAAGCATAGGTCCGCTTCCCTAGTCTGTCCATGGTCAGAGACTCCCTGTTCAAAGAATGGACAGTGGAACTATCTTCTGCCAGTTCCCTCTTGGTGGCTGCGGCCACGACCATAGAATCAACTGTCAACTGCTTGGACCAGTGGGGCTGGTCTTCAGGTGTAGATAAAATTTTGTCTGGCCTCTGGGAGACAGGTTCTACGTTGTCCGTGGCCTTCCAGGCACACTGCACAATGAGCTTAACAAGCCCATCTGCTGGTGGGGTCACCCAGGAAGTAGATGGCCAGGCACGAAAGGCCTGAAAGAACACGATTCCTCAAAAGGGTTAGAGGACTTTGTCCCCCCACTGCTTGAGAGGATTTTGAGAATATCTCCGAATGAGACTTTGTCGGGGGGAGACCATGGGGACCTTCCCCCTCATCACAATCTGTGTCTTCGGTGATGATTCCCTGGAGGAATCTAGGTGCTTCCTCTTGCACGGTTTCTTCCAGGGTGGCTCCCCAGTGGGATCTTCTGAGGAGGACTCTGAAGAAGGGATTCCCTTCAAAGGGGGGGGGGGATTTGCGGCTACTGTGCCCAGGGTCCCGAAATAGGGGGTTGGGACAGCTGCATGCTAGGGGGGGGGGTTCCGATGTGGATATCATTGGTGCTGACTGCGAGCCTGCAGAGGCAAGGACACTCTCCATCACCTGGAAAGCAGGCCCGCTTGAGGAGGGATGGGAGCCCAGAACCAAGAAGGACAACCTTGGAACCGGGGTCACACCCCACCCCGAGGAGCCCACCTCCGGGTGACGAGCTCCGAGAGGACTGGAAGCCATCAGAGCCATGGACAGATGGCGCCAGCGAGAAAATGGGCACCAGACTAGGTACCAAGGTACGGATGGACCAAGCACTGCACCAAGAGTGCATCGGCTAGTAAGGGTGGTCGGTGCAGACAGGGGAAAAACTGCTGTCAGAGCAGAGACAGTATGCACCAGGGTGGACATCGGTACAGAGATCTCTGGGACCTGGGTAGAGGCTGGAGGAGGATAAACAGGGGAAGATGTACTAAAGATTCCGAGCCAAGAGGGATGGAAGGTCTAGCTGGAATGGGCAATCCACTAGCTGCCAGAAGCTGGTCCACAACTCGCACTAGGTCTAATTCAGGAAAAATTCCTGGTGGATCTAAAGGAGGCTGCTGAAGGAGAATCAGGTCTTTCTAGAAAGGGGCTAAACCTCTTCCCCAAAAAAAGGGTATTAAGTTGGAGAGTATCCTGTCCTTGGCAGGCATTCAAGTTCAGGAGCCAATGGAGGCAAAGAAACTATCTGCACCTTGGACTGAGATGGTGCCGAAGCAGGTACAGTCATAAGAGCCAATGTCAGATCCAAGGACAGCAATGAAAGTCAGTGGTGCCGAGGATGGAACCAAAATAGGGGTGAATATCATGGACGGCACCGAGGGAAAAGATACAGAGCCTGGTGTCGAGGAGGTCTGCACCAAGGGCACCGGTGAAGCACGAAGCCAACTCGGTTCCGTAACTGACAGAGATGCAGGAACAGAGTGACTCCATTTTTCGGTCTTTGGACGGGGTGAGACCTCCGACCCAAATAGAGCCTCCAAAACAGGTGTCTTAATTAAACCTTTTAAAATAAGCTTATTTTTACGTTCTGCTAGTGTACGATTACTAAAACTAGCACAAATGTCAAAGTCAGCTTTAATATGATCCACGCCCAAACAGTAGACACAACGAGCGTGCCCGTCCGAGTTGGGCATCTTACTCCCACACTTGTCACACTGTTTAAAACCCAACTTAGCTTTGTCTCTGACATAGTAAGGCAACAAGGCTATCCGAATAGAAAAATCAAAAGGAGAGAAAAAAGTGAGAGAATACCAACGATGGTATTTACAAAATACCACAAGTGGAAAGGAAGGGCCTACCAAAGGCAGGAGACAGTACCAATAATGGTAGAAATTCAATTACCAAGGTAAAGGGTAGGGAATAGAGCTAGGTTATAGGCGACAGTGAGAAAAGGCTAATTTGACTAAAAAATAAGAAATTATGAGGAGAAACCATCTTTAAAAAAAAAAAAAAAATTCACAATTTTCCACTTAGCTTTGAGAGGGATGGCTAGCACGTCTGACGAGGAATGCGGCAAACAAGATCTGGAGTAACTAGGAGAGGGGCATTATGGGTAGGTTTTAGCTGTGTGTTTTTGGCTGGCACAAGCTTGGAAACGGCCGTATCGGTTCTGAGGATGGAACCGAAGTCCTATTTGTAATGAATGAACAAAGATTTGCAACACCAGATCTATTGTTAAGATGATCACATCACTGAGAATTGGCACATTTGGAATGAATATGATAAATAAGGAAAAGGTGTGGCAAGGGGCAGGACATGAGAGGAAAGTGAAAAGAAAGACTGACAGGATAGATAAGACAAAATCCAGGAAGAGGGATATTACTGCTTTTGTTAGAGGCACTCAGAATAGGTAAAGTCACGTTGGCACAATGGTGCAAGTTTCCTAGAATGTGTGCATTAAGAAAATATTAGAGAGACATACCTTAAAAACAGAGGGGAAACCCGACTCGCAGAGAGAGAGCAGATTATTGCTTTTTCAAAGTGTTATGTGGTATGAGGAAAATATAGGCTAATAACTTTAAACTCTGAAAGTTGAATAGATAAAGATGAAACAGAACACATGGGCTATGGTTATAACTAAAGAAAGTAAAGAGAGGGGCAACTTAAAATAGACAGATCAAGAGGGACAACATGGGAGAGGGAGAAACAAGCATGGTTAATGGATTCTGTTAAGGAGGAAGGGCGCAACTTCACAAAAATAGCTCTGAAGAGACAAATGGAAGAAAATATGGTTTAATACCAATGAATTTTGCATATAGTTTCTACAGTAGGTATTATATCGTTATGTCTGTTTTTGACAAGGGGGGAGGGATTGTTTTAATGAATAATGTGATGTATGAGGCAAAAATGTTGGAACACTTATATGAGAATAAATATTCCCAAGTCTCTATTAATGAAATTAACAGCCTACAAAAAGATATATGTGGCTCTATTATTGGAAGGTTTTATAGATGGAAAGCTATTTGAATTTTTGCACAATCCATGCCCACGAGTTCCTTCTACATTTGGAATACCAAAAACTCACAAAAATGTCCATGACCCGCCCCTAAGGCCGATTGTGGCTGCAGAGGGATCGGTCACAATCCCCTTTGGCAAGGTACTTAGATGTTGGTAACGACAAATGAGATGTTGTTAAAGGACTCGTGGGATTTTATACGGAATATTAAGCAAGAAATTTTTAGTGAGGATTTAATGTGCATCACTATAGACATTGTGGATTTATTTGACTCAATACCTCATGCTATTGGCATTGAATGGTTTGAGGAATACCCAAGAGAAAAAACCCTGACGAGATACATTATTTGTATGCAATTGATGGAATTGGTTTTAAAAAATAATTACATTTTCTTTCAGGGAGATTTTTTTTTCAACAGACCAGTGGAGTGGCAATGGGGGCGAGGTGTGCCCCGATGTATGCCAACCTGATACTAATGGTGTGGAAGAAGAAGTTTTGAATAGTATATACAAGGATTGCTGGGTATTTTACAAACGGTTTTTAGATGATATTTGTATCTTTTGGAAAGGAACATTTCAAACATTCACGGAATTTTATCAGTACATTTCCGAATCTACTGAATTTTTAAGGTTTAAGTACAATATTGGCCATAAAGAAATTGCATAGTTAAGACATCACTATTTACAAGGAAGGTAATAAATTTAATTCAAGGGTATACAGGAAGAAGACATACTCTAATTCTATTCTACATTATGCAAGTGCCCATCCTTTCCATCAGAAGAAAGGTATTATAAAAGGGCAATTTGTAAGAATTAGTAGAATGACTTAGAATGATGAAAAATTTAGAAAGGAATGTGATGTGTTACATGGGATGTTCTGTGAACATGGATACCCAGAATCTTTAAAATTACCCAAGTGAAACAGGAGGTGGCTAGTGAAACGACAGGCAAATATGCCCCAATCTTGCGAATTCCCGAATTTAGCCCTGTGGGTGATCTTGCCTGCATTCCTGATTTTAAAGCCTATGGCATGTTAATTTTAGTGATGCACTGTTTTTTTATTGGTGAATTTGTATTTAATTGAAGTATTTAAGGCATGTCATTTAGTTTAGTTGTATCTGATGAAGTTAAGGACAAAAACATATTTTCAAGGAGTATCATTTATGTGTTGTGCTTTCTTACTACATTAAAACTGTGTTAAGCCCATCTACGGTTTCCTGCCTTCTGGAGTTACACTGAGGTGTGGATAACTGTTTTCTGACTGTTTTTGTTACTATTTCAATGAGTACATAAATCAGTGTGTGTTATCAATACTGTGTGGATATATTACTGAAAGATCTACATTACAAATGTATACAGCAGCTATGGTGGAACACTTTGGGTAATGGGGAAAAAAGGTGAAGTGAAATAAATATGAAGTGGAAGTAAGGCCGTTCACATTATACCAGAAAACCAGCAAGACAATATATACCAGGCAGTTCAAAACACATATTATGCTTCAAGAAACCCATCTAAAATGTGGGTAACATTAATCTTTAGTGAGAAATGGGTTCAAGGAGTTATTATGCAGCTAGGGTAAAGAAAAAAAGTACCAATAGCACAGGAGTTTCAAGAGGGACCCCTTTGGTAATACTGGAACAATATAAACACTATAATGAAATATTTAGGATGTTGTGAGGTTACTGGTTAAGTAACATAACTACACTAGTAAATATATATTTTCCTCCCAAGATAAGGGAGAATGAGTTTAAAAAAGTCTCAAGAGATAATTAACATTCCTTTGCGGTAATCTAGTAGACAGATGATTGGAACCAAATATTGAAATACAAAGATATAAGTGATTGTCCTAAGAAAAAGTATAATAAACAATAGAGGGAAATTTAAGAAGGTCTACGAGTTAGACATATTACAAGGATAGAGTCATAGGACTGAATGCATGCATTATTCAAAGCAATACAATACTTGGTCTAAGCTGGACAGAGTCTGCATAACAAAACAGCCCAAGTATCTGATCAAGACAGCTCAGAGGCATCCAAGAATATTTTCAAGTTGTTCACTCTTTACATAACCAGTGTAGCAAATCCTGAAAGTCAAATCACTGGATGCTTCAGATATACTGATTTAAAACATAATAGAAATAAAAATACTTAAGAGGGTGAATTCATTTTTGAACAGATTAATACACTGGGAAGAGGGCTTGGTAGCAGTTTGGTGGATTTAAAGGTGATATGCTCCAGACAGAGAAGGAAAAAATGGAAGGCTAAGGAAAACAGATTGGGGAAAATGAACGAAACTTTTAAATGAAATGGATAAATAAGAACTAGAAAGGAAATATATATGTTTCATAGGCTCTTGAAAGAGACAGACAGCAATAATACAATTTTATGAAAATACACCATTTCTTAGCACTGAAATTGAGACAACGAAAGGTAGAACACAGAGTAACAAATAACTTGTTAGAAAATCGACCAAGTAAATAATAATGGTAAAGAACATTTTTAATGACCTTTACAATGGACAAGATAAAGGGGGAAAAAATCATGGATTATCAGTAGAGGGGATGCAAAGAAAAGGTAGCCCATATCCTAACCATCCTATTCAATAAAATTTTGAGAGAGAATTTCTGAAAAAAGCAATGATTTAAGTAATATTAAAGGAGCAGAAAGATCCTTTAAATCCAGGATCATACAGCACTAAATCAATATTAAATCATGACAACATTTTATAGCAATATAGATGAAAATGTTAGCCTAATACCCATTTAAAACCATCACTTTAGACCACTGCGGTTTTATACAAGGCTGGCAGATATTTGCTAACATCTTGAAAATTAATATGACACAAAGAAGCACAAAATACAAGGGAGCTTTTCTTATTAGTTTAAATACAGGAAAAAACACTTGACTGGGTTAAATGGGATTATTTATGGACGGTAATGGAGAAAGTGTGATTCCTAAATAATTACTGAGGGAGTTTTACTGGAATTCTACAGCAGTAAATACGTTTGGGATAGAGATGGGGACAGCAAGGGGAGTTCCCTTCTGCCATTACTGTATGCAATGTATTTAAAACCATTAGTACAGCGACCAAGGCAGAGTTGACAGGGATAGGACTGGTATGGGCAACCAAAGAAATTAACCCTGTTCACAGTGGATCAATTTATAGTACTAATCCAAATAAATATCAAATGTAAAATAAAATAAATAAAAATGCATACCAGCAAGGTTTAGTATAGTGAGAAGGTTTGCAAATTAGCAAGACATAAAATAAATGAAAATTAAAGTATGAATTATTGTCCAACGCAGGATTTAGTGCAAATACAAGCTATCAAGAGGTAAGTAGTTCCATTAGTTTTATATATAGGCCAAGCTTTAATGTACGAACCAGACCCAAGTTTTGGAACAGATACACCTCTGCATAAAGAGATGACGAAATTTGAAGAAGGGGAATGCCAAAGAGTAGACTGGAAGAAACTAAACAGAAATACTTTTATCATTACTGCATCATCAGTTATATAATGCAATTGACTCAAATAAGGCTAGCTTACTTTATAAAGAACAATGGATATTCATAACAGAAAGAAGTGATGCTAAACCAAGGAGGACATAACGTGATAACATCTTGTTACAAGAGACGATTGAGAAATACTGGTAAACAATTAAATGAAATACACAGTAAGCTAATCAACATACAAGTACTAAACAGTAGTTACCACGGAAGTGTAAGTTTGGTATTATCTTACCCACTATAAAATCGACAAGATGGCCAAGAGCAAATATTATACGCAGAACAGATCAAAAAAAAAAAAATTAAAAAAAAGAAGTGCATAGTGCTACTTATTACGCAACTCAACGAATTATGACAAGGAGGTAGTGAAACAATCTGCAAAAAGCCAGAGTTGACTAAAACTGCTGATAGAAGCAAGAACCTTCTCAGAACAAAACAGATCAGACTATACAACTCAATAAAAACAAAAAACTGATGCACCAACTCAAGATTGGCAGAAGTAACTAATTCTGAAATAAATGAAGAGCAACGATTAGAGATTTAAAGTTTGATATAGGACACAAACTCTACAAATTTCAGAATCTTTGCCTGGAAATGTTTTCATAAGTACTTTTATACCCCAAAAAGATAAAAATTTTCTGAATCAAATAAATATTGTTGGAGGTGCAATCAGGAGCAAATTATAAACCTATGTTTTGAGGATGTTTTTTTCATTACCACAATTTAAGAAGGATCTGCAAGAGCCAGAAGGGGAGATGCTATGGCGTGAATGGCAACTGAGAGATCAAAACTTTTATTTGAGCTGGCCTGATGCACATAAAGGCTCATTCTTCACAAAAGCAAGAATATTAAAATTACTGGTAGCTAAACAGTGAGCTCATAGAACTGGAAACATGCAGAACAGAAACTGGTAGGTCTTAAAAAAATAATGCATAATGTCAAGTAATGAGTTACATTCATTAGGAAAAAGTCTAGTCATTTATTTCCTGACCATACTAAAGTGGGACTCATTGAGGAAGTAAAGTAAGTTATAAGAACCTGGTGGCAAGGGAAAAAAATAAAAAAACACAGAACATCAGGAAGGTTATTTTCAGGAAGGGAGAAAGAAATATTTAGGTAGACTGTTAACAGGACTAACAAAATTAATATATCCCCAGTCTGGTTAAAATAAAAATCTAAAGAATTTGATCATTTGAACTTGTATTACAAGTTTTAGCTCTGGAGTGGTCCCGATGAACTAAGTGATGGCACTTTTATAGCTTAACCAAGTAATAAATGGGCTAGTCGTTAAGGTAGGAAAGTGCACCTTGCATGTGGACTGCACAGTTTATTAGAAGTTGTTTGTTAATAAAAAATTGTAAGGGCATATTGAGTATCCCCCCCCCCCGAAATTATTCTTCTGCACGAGTATATTTCTACTGTTAAAAAGGTATTTTGTACAACAGCCGCTTGTCAAGAATGCAGACCTTTCTCACAAGAAGCCAGGTAATTTTGCCTACATCATTCTCCTAAAATGAGTAACAGAAGCACATTTTCTCAAGGTTTATGCCACAGATCTCTACATCTGTTAAATATGCATGCACTCAAATTCAAGATTCTATGCACTGAGCTTTTCAGGTATTTAAAAAGAATTCAGCACCTACCAGCTAGTAATGCAAACAGACGATTACATGTATTTTTGCATGTTCAACCACTTTTGATTCACTTGATCACAGCAAACGTAACTGAATAATTTTGCAGTCCTTATAGTTATAGTAATGCAACAAAAACATTTATTCAGATTAAGGCACACCATTTTGCTTCATGCAGGTGTGGAATGTCTTGCTTGACTGCAGTCTGACACAGCTGCACCAAGTTAAACTCTCAGCAGTACTCAGGCCAACATATATATATATATATATATATATATATATATATATATATATATATATATGGTTCCCCTTCACAAGATCGAATTGATGGAAGCTCGAAATTCATAATCTCAAGACCAGAATCTCAAACTTCCATTCACTCGAAATTCTGAATGGGAGGCTTAGGTTTAAAAAAAGTTAACTTACCTTACTGCAGGGGGCCAGGTCCCCCTGTAACCTAGCAGTTTAAATGTGAATGTTCCATGACCGCACTATAGCGGAAGAACTGAAAATCTTCCATTTTGCGCTTACGCGGACCGTATAGCACGGAATGGGAGATTTCCCTTTCCTTCACTATAGTGCGATCTTGGAGTAGGTATATTTAAGTAGGGGGTGCAAAAACATTTGAAAGGTGTTAATTTTTTTTTTCCCTTTCATATGTTAGAGTTTCTCTAAATTCCAGTATATATATATATATATATATATATATATATATATATATATATATATATATATATTTAGCATTGAGATGCCAACAGTTTTTAATTTTTCACATTTCATGACTTTCAGCCGTAAGTCTACAAAAAGCAACAACTAAAACCTGCAGTAGATTTCTGAAGATAAATTTACACAGCCCTCTGGAGTGGAGTAACTCAATGAAAACCAACGGATGTCCTCCAGTAGTGTAGGAAATCAGTTATAACTGCTGCAGATGTATTTGTGAAGTACTTGTTGTATACTTGGAGGGGGGTTTAAAGGAGCAGGATTTATGTAGTAAGATGTATTGTCTCTTCTCCCATTAAATTTATATAATGGACAAAAAAAAAAAAAAAGATATGCCATTTTTCCCACAGTTCTCTACCTGGACAGAATTAACTCTGGGGTTTTTTGCCAAAGACACACTGACAAGAGTGCTTTGTTACTTGCACATATTGGTGCATCTTCATTTGACCACTGACCCAACAAACTAGAAAACAAGTTACCTCTGCAGGAGGCATACATGCATTCATTTCTGCATTTTGTCATTGGAGCCCAGTACATACATATATACATGCATACAGATATTTCAGGCATGGGTACTAATCCCCCTTCTAACCTTCCAATATACCAAAACAGTTATTTTTAAGGACAACCTGGACACTAATTATGGGAATATCTAAACTAGTGCTTGTTTTAATATAATTTGCAGTCTACTCCAAGCATCAACTACTCTCTGAGAATCAACTAATATTCCTCTCATTCCTATATAATCATAACTTGTCTCATGATTCTCTATTACTTTCGAAAACCTTTGAACCCCAAACATTCCCAGAGGTAGTGGTCTCTTATAAGAACCTGATGGCAAGGGTATACCTAAATAAGGTCTCCTCTTAAAAACCAATGAGACACTGTACAAGTTCAGGTACTTTAATTTTTTCATAATTTTTTGCGTCCATGGATGCTCTTGGTTTACTTCCTCTGTACAATTTACTCACCCTTGTTTTCTTATAAGGTTTCCATATTTTTATTCCATACTCAAGTTTGGGTCTAATATACTTAGCCAAAAACAATGAGTTCACCATTTCTGATTTCTTGCACTTTAACTAATAACCAATTGGTTGATATGATTAAAAAAAACTCAAAAGCTTGATCTACCCATAAACCCAGGCCCTTAAATAGATCTACAGTTTAAATCACTGTGTGCTGTATTAAACAAGCATCCACCAATCTCATATGCTTAAATTCTTGATGTACTTAAATCAACATATTATCCTGTGCCCAAATGGTCAATTTAGTCAAGTTCTTGAATGTGAGGCACGCCCTATCAATTTATAGTCTGAAGAGGATTTGAAAATGGGTAAACCACCTCCAATGAAAAAAGATAGAGCTGAAAAAAAACCCTAAACAATAGCTCATCTTTACAAATAGTTCCTAAATATAAAAATGAATTGGGATAATTCCTAGAATGGGTGAGAGGCTAAAGTCACAGATTTAGCCAGGATATCATCAAATTTTTTCTCTTTGGTGAAGGGTGGAATTAACAGTAAGTGTTAAAAGCACCAGTGAAATAACATACATTACCCAAATGCTTAGCAATGTTTCTAAAGGCCAGTCTGACCAGAATCTGGCACTCACTAGAAATGTCACTCCAGTAGATTTAAAGCATTTGTTTACCAAGAACCTATGAACCTACAAGAATACCTACTGACTGATTTTTTTTCTTTCAGAAAATACCTGTTGTGAGCATTACATTATACAGTTACTGTGTGACGATATCAAACATCCAAGAAATGCAAACACACTTCAATAGCATACTGAAAAATTAAATTGGTCTAAAACAAAAGCAGCAAAGCCTTGACTTTATGAGCAGTATTAAGAGGATGGTACTGGGGGGCACTTTCAACGAGCATCATGTTATTTTATAGTAACAATGAAAACTTTATTGAAGTCAGAAGGCACCAATCTCAACTCGCACATGCATCACTGCAAAATTTAAACTGTAAAGGCTGCAAAACAAATGCATCTGAAAGGGACAACATGCTGACTGTTCTACTGCTTAAGAAGGCTGTATCATCATCAAATTGCTGTATAATATAATAAAACGCAATGCAGAGAAAAACTAGCAAGTGGTAAAAAGCATGATAACATAATACATTGCAGTCACCGCTGGTAGCATATCACAAGGACCAGCACAGCACCTCCAAGCAATATAGCCCAAGAGCAGTGAGTGGTAAATGTTTTCATAGTACATCACAGTTAGTGCTGGTAGTTTACCACAAGGACCAGCACAGTACCTCCAAGCAATACAGCCCTATGTGGTATCAAGAGGAACTTGGTAAACTACAGTAAAGTCTCATTTCAACAAAGAGCAGAACAGGTACATGGGGCTTCAGATTAACATCTGTGCAGTACAGCATACTCCTCACTCCGTACTACAGTGACAGTACTAGAACATGAACTCTATGTACACAGTGTGGCAAAAGAACCCAAAACAACTTTGGACATCCGTGATTAGCATGTTTAACAGATTAAATGAATCTCTCCAACTGCAAAAGGAGTGTTTTCTTTTAGGTACAGGGAAAGAGCAATTCCATATTCCCTTACAAGAAGCTCCACCCCATCCACAATGCAAAATTACCAACGCTTCAGCACAAAAAAAAAAAAAAAAAAAACACCTATCTGCAATTATTTCATAGTCTTCCAAATGCAGCGACTGCAAAAAATCATGTCTACCAGTTTAAATTATACTGCATCATGCAAATACTAACGACCCCCTGTTACTCAAAGCAAGAACAAATGAATAGGCCTAGCTCCCCGAAACACTGCCGATGTAAACAGAAGTTTGATGATCATACACCTACTTCTTCTTTTGGCTTTTCCCGGTTAGAGGTCGCCACAGCGGATCACCTGTCCGCTCATGATTGGCAGTGGAGTTTTACGGTGTCGAGTTGCCAGCCCAGCGCCCAACCTTCCACAGAAGGCACGCACGCACTCACGCCTAGGGTCAATTTTGAGTATTCAATCCACCTACAGCAGGTCTTTGGAATGTGGTTGGAAACTCACGCGACCACAGGAAGGACATACAGACTCCGCACAGAAGGCACCCCAGCCGAGGATCGAACTGAAGAGCTTCTTAATGCAATGTTTAACCTATGCCTGCAAACCACTATGCAGCTTACCCCAGCACAAGTTAAAACCGTCAATTCTAGAAAAATCAGCCCCCCTTTTCTAAACTGTTTTTTTAACTAAATAAGTAGCTCTCAAAAAGCAACACGAGAACAAATCCAAAGGAACAAAAATGTACAAGATATATTAAAAATGTGCCACTACAAAAAAAACACATCAAAGGCCTGCAATAATAAGAATGTTTTGTTGTGGTCATTACATCACAATACATACCACGGGGAGGGGTGTACCAACTGGTCAAGTCTCAGATAGTTCCCAATACACGACAGTTATGTAGCTATAAACTGCTTCAATTATTTAAAAAAAAGTACAAAAAGCATCCGTGAAACAGTCAAGCAGACTCATCAACCAGTTAATTCACTGACATGTTAAGCCATGTCAAATGGTTGG
Source organism: Protopterus annectens (assembly GCF_019279795.1). Lineage (NCBI taxonomy): Eukaryota > Metazoa > Chordata > Ceratodontiformes > Protopteridae > Protopterus > Protopterus annectens. Next base: position 1,138,163,563 of record NC_056737.1, read on the forward strand.
AAATCACCTAGGGCTTCTTAAAAACACGTGCCAACCAAGCACAAACAAGTCATTACTGAAAAAAATTCACATACTGACAGACTGCCCAAGTTACGGTACTTTTTAATTGTAAAAACCATTCTCTTGCATGAATAACATAATTCTCTCTTAACACGGGCTTCAATAATGTATATATTTTAGTCTGTATGGTTTTTGCACTGCAGCGTCATAACAGAGCACATCACAAACAATGACACATAAAATAATGTAGTATACTGTAATGTATTAATCCTACAGATGATGCTTTCAGAAAAAGTTGTGCAGTTCTGATGAAATACTAACCCATTTCTATACTGTCACTTTAGCCTGCACACCAAACACTGCCCTACAGCATACTTTACAAAATGCAATAGATCTTTATTAATAAGAATATATGGTGAACTGCTGTTGGCAAATGTGATTTCTTTTTTGTCTGAATTCGTTTACCTCTTTCACTGGTCCTGAGATTTTACCTCTTGCTTTGGTACTAATGCAATAAATCTAGCACGTTTTCAGAAAGTAATTGGTTATGCACTGCAGTTCCAAAACTTGTTTATTTTTTTAGTATGTCTACATTTGCACACTACTGTAAACGATCAAATGGCTATAACGACTTGTACTTGCAAAAAATAAATAAACTAATGATTAAGCAACCTAAACAGTAAAGTACTAAAACACCATTGAAATGACACGCATCACCCCTTTTTACAGTTACAGTAAAAGTTATATGCAAGCAATGCCATTTGTTAAGCAAGGAGACAGCTGGAATACTGACAAAAATCTAGATTCAAATGAAAAGGTAACAAAAGTGACTACACCTGATAAAACCATAAACCGTTATGATAAAACACTGACCTCAGTGATATTTTCGGCATGCCCAACATTATACATTATAAAGCATCTTTTAATTCCACTTGTACACAATATCAATCACAAATTAGTATCATACCTCGTTCTCAACCTGTAAGCACAAGAAAGCTGGACAAAGTCAAAAACAATGAGAGAAAAACGGCCCAAACATAGTAACAATTTAAATCCTGCTCTTTTAAACTTAGAAAGTTGATATGCTAAAAGGTTTTGCATTAACATGTACTTGCTGAAATAAATAAAGTCTGAAACTCAATTGTTTCTTATTTAATGACACCAATTAATGATTTACCAGAAAACCACAATTAGACAAAAATAACAGGAAAAAAATCTGAACAGTTGAGACGTATGATTGGAGTACAAACTGTTACACCTCGGGGACTTAAGGTCTGTTCATTTACCCAACAAATTAGAAGTTCCAAGGCTTTGCTCTCCTACCACAGATGTAAGAGGGTACTGAAGGGGAAAGAAGCGCGTTACAACAGTTTCTAAAGGGGTGACACTTCACAACTTCTGAATTTTAACAGTTCCGCACAACACGTTTGAAGTACTCATTGAATAACATTTACCAGAAAAAAAAATCGAAAACTACTCTGCAGTTTAAAAAGAGAAAGTATGCGTGTGTTACGTTTCTATTGTACCTTAATATCGATCATTCAATACAATCCGCTGCAAAGATTTAACCAATACAACAGCACAAGCTACGTCGCCACGACATGTTTCGACACATTCCAGTGGCTTCGACTTCCTAGGAAGCAGAAAACTTCAGATGCGATTCCTGCGTTTACCTAGACAATACCATCACTAAAAGCATATTCCCAGTCACATCCTGCAAGTCGCAATTGCAGGTACACTATCTTGGTAAAACTAACTGCATTTTTACCTAGTTAAATTTAAGGGCATCCGCTCTGTAAAAGTTGTTATCCGCTTCGCCCTCATAAAATCCTCAAGACTCCCTGTCTCCTCCCACCCACACCGGCATGAGATCATAGGTGCTAGCTGATGGAATGACACTAGACTAACGCAATCTCCGTAACGCAGGACAAGCCCAAACCTAAGTTCCGAAATACGCGTAGGGGAATCGTGAAACAGAGAAGTTACGCACACTTTGTCGCACAGTGATTCCAAAGCCCGCCTCTTCATTCAACTGGATGGATACTACTTCGTGGGGTTGTCTATAGTGACAACGTGTTTAATTGGTTGAAGCGGTATGTCACTAAATAGTATGAGTTTGGTGGACTGTAAACATAAGGTATCGGTATCTTGTTGGGTGTTTGTACTTAGCTTTAGTAGTTCTTTCATTTTAACATGACTATTTGATTTACTTTTAATATGCACAAAACGCATTTTTAAATCATAGTATTTAGATGGTGTTTGGGTTAGTTTTATTTTGGTAATGCACATTTAACACAGGACAGGCGTTTCAGTCAGTCATTTTTGTTTTAGTTACTGTGGTTCAGCGTTTACGTATCCACATCTTTGACTGAAGTAAACATTATAGGTTCGTGAGATTATTTGAGGCAGCTCGAAGGGAAACGTGTCTTGCGCGAGCAGACCACACTATCTGAATTTTACCTTGACTGCTCTTTAGGATGGTAGACTTCCAGATTTTCATTACTAGAGTGTTCTTCGTTTTCTAAGTATGTTTCCCATGATCTCATGCTGCAATACTTGGTAATTTTCCTTCATATAAAAATATTCCATTCATTACGTAATTTGCAGTAAAAACCAAGGTCAAGACACAATGGTAAATTGCATGTTTCTGACTTTTCTCCTGGTTAAGAAATGTTCCTCAATACCGTATTGTTTATTAACATACAAACCAGAGCTATCCCCAAATGATATAGATATTCTACAAAAGGGCCTTACAGAAACAGATGCTTGGTGCCAGAGCCATGAGCTCAAGCTTAACGTCAAGAAATGTATAGTTATCCCCTTTGGGAAAAAACATGTACCCATGAATTACCACATAGGTGGCAATACACTAAACGCCGAAAGTGTGATGAGAGACTTAGGGACACAGGTGGACAGAGGTCTCACCTTCGATAACTACATCGCCACAACAGTCAGGAAATCCTTCTATGTGGCACACCTCATCACTAAGGGCTTTTCAACCAGAAAAAAGGAAGTTATTGTCCCACTGTACTCATCCCTCATTAGACCCACTATAGAGTACAACACCCCATTTGGTATGTACCTCACAAGACATCTGCAACAGCTGGAAAGGCCACAGAAATACCTCACTAAAAGAATCACAGGCCTAAAGCAGATGCTCTATGCTGACTGTCTAAAAACACTCCAGCTATAGTCTGTGGCATATCGTCTACTCGGAGGCGATCTCTGCTTGACATACAAGGCCATGTCAAACCCTGAGCTGTTGGACATGCTCCACTTAAAGAAATCCCAATCCCTCAGAGCCACACGCTCCAGGGATCTAAACCTTGTCATCACAATGAGCAAAATGGTCTATGTTATAACAGCGAACGAGCAAAAGATCGAATGCTGTTATATTAACCACAAAAGAACGAAAACAAAAAAGAGCGAACAGCCAGAACAGTGAATTTTTTCCCAGGCGAAAAAAATTTGCTGTTCCCAAAAAAAATAAATAAATAAAAAACACACTAAACGCTATTTTAAGTGGGAGGGGGCTGTGCCCCCCACGCCCCCCCTACTTAAATATACCAACTCCGAGATCGCACTACAGTGCCGAAAACAGCAAAGTGACGGAAGCGGCCAAGCGACTTCTTACCCAGGGAAAGAATTTGCTTAAAAGCCGCTTCATCATTTTGCGTTTTCGACATTTACAGTTCGAAGATGCATTCGACATAATGCTTCTTCGTTCTTCTGACAAGAACCCGAACAAAACATGCTGGAGGGATAGGTTCCTGACCCAGGGACTCCCCATACTCTGCAATAGACTGCCCATACATGTCAAGCAGAGCGCCTCCTTGGCCCTCTTCAAAAGGAACCTTGATGATTGGATGAGAGATAGATGTCCAGGGAAGTAAATATTGCGGGAAGAAATATCCAGGGAATTGTTATGGCTAGGCTTGTATAGGCCCTAGGGCTGATAGCCTAGTACCAACCTATGAATCTATGCTTTCTTAGGTAGACGTGCAATGCAAGGTTGTAGCATGATGTCTACTTTTAGTTTTCCATTCTGTTAATAGTTGCTACCTCTAAATCATTTTTAAATTATGAATTAAACTTTTATCTACTCAGAGGGTACAGGAGGTCTGAGACACAACTGTATTAGATAACCATCTGATTATTTTCATCCCCAGATCAGCACTGAGAAGTAACTCAGAAGGACAGACATGAAGTTGATAGACAACCCAAAGATAAAAAAAAACTAAAGGCAATGCTATTCAATGCCAGAAGTCTAAACCTCAAGATGCACGCACTGTAGGCTCTCCTCAGTATGGAGAAAATCGATGTCTGTGCAGTAACAGAAACCTGGTTCAAGGCTCCTGAGAGCACCCCAGCACTACCAGGTTATAACTCATACCATGCGTTTCGGCCCCAAAACTCGGACCGAAGCACAAAAGGAGGGGGAGTATCTATATTCATCAAAGATACCTACACCTCCAGGTTAGTGGCACTGCCATGTGCAACTAACAGCGGGAAAAACTGCCTTTCAGTTTGTAGCCTGCTACAGAACACCCTCCCTATTACAGGAACCCCACTTGGCATTTCTGAGAACACTGGAGAATATGAAGGTCTCTTCAAACACTATGTTATTGGGTGACTTCAACTACCCAAACATTGACTGGGAAAACTACTCAAGCCCAAACACCCTCGCCCAACGGTTCCTTGAATTTATAAACTCTAACGCAATGGAACAACTGGTCACCACTCCCACAAGAGGGAACAACATATTGGACCTGGTCATCACCAATATGGGGACTCTATGTTCCACACCAGAGGTAAACCCCTCATTGGTAAGATCAGACCATAAACAAATTTCCCTGGACATCCATATCCACCCCAGCCAAGGAAATCACTGTAAAGAATTTCTCAAAAGCCAACTTTGCACTTCTCAAGACTGAGGTGGAATCCTTCAAAGCCCCTGGGCCAGAGGATAATACAGCCCAATCCGCAGAATCCTTTACAAATGCATTCTATGAGCACCTGCAGGAATGCATGGATCATGCTATCCCAAATAAAACCAAGACTCACTCCTCCAAAAACAGGAGACCGGTCTGGTGGACCCGACCATAAATAAGCTATACAAAAGAAGGAGGAAGCTACTACATGACAGAGCAAAATCCCAAAAAGGAAGGCATCTCTGATCAGTAATAACAAGAAACTTGATCCCTCATAAAATCATCAAAGGCCAGTTTGAAGAAAAATTGCCCTAGACACTAAAGATAATCACAAGGCCTTCTTTAGTTATGTCAGGAACATGGGTGGAAACTCCCAGATATGCTCTGAATTGTTGCATAACGGTACAAAATATACCAAACCTACAGACATAGCCAACATCCTGGCAGACAGATTCAGCGCAAACTTCTCCCCCTTCCCCCAAGGAGCAAATGCCTATCCCAACTGAATGTAACCTCCTTGACATCACAGATGCACAGGTGAAAGCTGCCCTCTCCAAAGCAAAAAACACAGCATCTATGGGACCAGACGGTGTCCCAGGCTGTGTCTTACACAAGCTCCAAGAAGAACTGAATCCTCACATTAAGTCACTGTTCAGACTTAGCCTTAATACAGGATATGTACCCAAAGAATGGCGTACAGCTACAGTGGTCCCACTCCACAAAGGTGGTGCCACAACGGACCCCGGAAACTATCGCCCCATAAGCCTGACTAGTCTGGTCTGTAAAGCTATGGAGCGTATTATCATGGAACTCATAAACAAAGACATTGGGAGCCTCCAGACACTGGACCCTACCCAATTTGGCTTTGTTAAGGGCAGATCTTGCCTCTTAAACCTAGTTGATTTCTTTGAAACAGTTACCAAAGCCATAGATGAGGGCAAGGTAGTCCACACAGCCTACTTGGACCTCACAAAAGCCTTCGACACAATACCCCACTTGGGCATCATAAATAAGCTTACCAGCTTAAATATCAACCCCTATATCACAAGATGGGTTGCAAACTGGCTCAGAGATAGAACCCACATGGTCAGAATCGCAGGTGCCATGTCCGAATCCAAACCAGTTACAAGTGGCGTCCCACAGGGCTCAGTTCTAGGACCTCTCTTGTTCGGTATATACTTCTCTGAGGTTCAGGCTAACACGGGGGGGGGGGGGGTTATGGCTGACAAAGTTCGCAGATGACTGCAAACTGGGGGCCATAATTGAATCTCCAGCTGACACAAGCATCCTCCAAAAGGGTCTCACAGAGACGGATGCTTGGTGCCAGAGCTACAGCCTCAAGCTAAATGCTAAAAAGTGCATAGTCATCCCCTTTGGGAAAAACAAGGTGCCCACAAATTACCACATAGGTGGTAATCCATTAAGTACGGAAGAAGTAATTAGAGATTTGGGGACCAACATAGATAGTAATCTCTCCTTTGATAATCACGTTGCCAAAGTGGTTAGAAAGACCTTCTATATAGCCCACCTTATCACGAAAGGGTTCGCATCTAGATCAAGAGAAGTCATTGTGCCCCTCTACTTGTCACTCATCAGGCCCATAATTGAATACAATGCTCCTTTTGGGATGTAACTTACCCGACACCTACAGCAACTGGAGAGACCCCAAAAGTACCTCACCAAGAGGATCATGGCTACAAACAGATGTCCTATGCAGCTCGACCAAAGAAACTCCAGCTCTACTCAGTTGCTTACCGCCTACTCAGAGGCAATCTATGCCTGACGTACAAAGCCATGTCAAACCCAGAATTAATGGACATGCTCTACCTCAAAAAATCCAAGTCCCTTAGAGCTACACGATTCAGGGACCTAAACCTCAGCACAAAAATAAATAGGACATGCTGGAGGGATAGATTAATTTCCCAGAGTCTCCCCTCACTCTGGAATAGAATCCCAATTCATGTTAGACATAGCCCCTCGCTGACCCTCTTCAAGCGAAATCTGGACGCATGGATGGGAAATCGCAAATTCACCCTTGGGATCTCTTCTGTGTCCCTGCTAGACAGAGGCACAGTAAACTAATCTTAAAAGGGTACCTTCTGTGACCTACTTTACAGAGGCACCGTAGGCTAATCTAATAGGGAGGCGGAAGCCAAATACACTCTGGCTAGGCTTATAAATGCCCTAGGGCAGATAGCCTAGTATCTACCTATGAACCTATGAACCTAAGTGTAGGAAAACGATGAGTACTAAGAAGCTCACCTACCGGTTTGAGTGCTCTCGCTCACTTTATGTATTTATGTACTCTTTCTTAATTTTTCCAAGTCTTTTGGGTTTCTAATACCATGAAGGGAATGGACCCGAATCCTAAGTCAAAGTATGATTAAAGTCAATGAAATTAGTATTGTTTCAATCTTTCATGTTAGTCAGAAGTGCTATTTGCAGTATCCACAATGTGTCCAGTAATAACTCCTACAATTAATATGGAGATACATCTATCTGTAACATTTCTAAGTACGATTGTAAATTCTTTTTTATAAGACCCATTGCTCCTACTACTATTGGAACTGTCTGGGTATCCTTCTTTCACTTTGCCCTTGTTTCTACCTGCAAATTCTGGTATTTTATGGCTTTTTGTCTCTCTGTACATAAGATACTGTAGTTGCTGGGTGTAGCAATTTCAGTGATAGATACTACTGTCTTCTTTTCATGGACTACTGTATCTAGTTTTCTTGCATCTATTTTTTGAACTGTTGGTAATGAGTGATCCCATATAATATAAACTTCATTTTTTGTAATGCTGTATGAATCATGTTTCCAATGTTTTTTTTAGCTACTTCAACATTTTAGTGTTTGCACAATCCCCATTGCAACAGTCTGGCCACTGGCATAATCCTGTTCTGCTTGTCTGCTTGGCTGATTTTTTGGAATAAACTACATTCATTTTGGTTCGAGTTGGTTGTGGAATTATTGGTGGAACTTACACTACACCTAGGACTGCCTTTACTGATTCGTGTTGCTGGTATAGGGTTTGAGTTTAATTTCAGTTTTTTGTTTAGTCTGGCCACATTGTTATGCCTTTCAGTAAACAGTCCTTCTGACATTAGTGTATCACAACCAGTAACAAGATGTAATACTGTTTCCAATTCTGTTTTACAAAACCTACATTTGTCTGTTTTCTCCAACATGTTCAATGGACTTTGTAAACCAACGTGTACATAGTCCACTATCTTGGGCCGCCAGTATTAACCTTTTTTCTTTTGGTTGAAATTCATCTCTTCTTAACCATTCCTGCATTCAATCCATGAGATTGTTCCAAGAGTTTTCTGTACCTGCAACTATATTTGTGCATTTTCTACTTTGCTTGCCTTCACATCTGATCCTTCATCTTATATTCTCTCTCTTTTTTTTTTTTTTTGCATGTTCAGTTGCTGCCTGATTTTTATTTACTTCTGCTTTGATTTCCATTCCAGCTTGACACCGATACACTTCTGCTAAACTAAGCAGGGAAGTCGTCTTAGACTTATTCTCCTCGTGTTTTAAAACGTTCACTACATTTGGGTTTTGTGAAGTCAGCAGATATGTATGCAGTCCCACAGTTGCAGATCTATACATGTAATCAATTTTAAGGAGGCCCATACCTTCTTCAGAACAGGAAATATATAGTTTTGGTATACACTGATTTATATAAATCATATGATGAACATAAAGCATCCTTCTTGTTTTGCTGTCCATCTGATCCAACACCTTTTGGGACCAGGCAGTCACTCCAAAACTGTAAGTTAGGACAGGAAGAGCAAATTGGATTATACCTTGGACTTTGTTCCTAAATGTCAGTGCTGTTTTCAGTATTAATTTTTGTCTTCTAAAATATTCCTTACTAAGGTTTATTTATATTTGTTCATGTTTTATTGTTGATCCTTCATCAATTCCCAAATGTTTATACACTCCCTCTTGCTCAAGTTCTTTTATATCACATTCCTGTCCCAGGCTGATGTTTTCTTGGTGCTGCAGCTATCCTGCTTTAAATATTGCTTTTGTACATCTATCAAGACCAAATGACATTCTTATATCATCTGAAAAAGTTATGACCACTTACAGTTGCTCTTTCATTTCTTTATCTGATGAGTCATACCATTTTAAATCATCAACAAAGAGAAGATGAGTAGTCTTTACACTTTGTTACTTTTTGACAGCCAAATTATAGCCATGACCTAATCTGTTAAGCAGACAGCTTGATGGGTTAAGGGCAAGACAAAAGACCAAAGGTGATAGTTACCTTGGAATATCCCCCCTTAGATTTTTTACCTGGAGTAATTTGGCCTTTATCATGGCTGAAGTACAAAGTGGTTTGCCACAGTTTCAAGGTTGCTGTGATGTAGTTTATCAGTGTAGGGTGTATCTTATACACTTTTAAGCACTCTTTTATCCATGAATGTGGGATACTGTCAAATGCTTTTTTGTAGTCTGTCCATGCCATACTTAGATTCTTCCCCTTTTACAGTTCTTTGTTATGACTTTATTTAACAACAAATGAGCCTTTGTTCCATATGACTTTCTTTTATCACCCTTTTGTTCTATTGCCATGATTGAGTTTTCTTCTAAATCTATGTCGGCATGAATTTCAGTGTATAGTTTATATGTTGTCGGAATGCAAGTTATTGATCTATAGTTTTTAGGATAGCCTGCAGGTTCACTCTTAAATAGGAGTATTGTTTTCCCTGTTGTTAACCAGGTTGGTGTATGTTCCCCAATTCTCTATAAAACTTTTTTGGGGTCATCAATAAATTGCTTATTTTCTACTTTTCTTTTATATTTGTCTGCAAATTTTCTAAGTTTTTCTGCCTGTGTTGATATTTTTAGTTTATTATTTGCAGTAGTGCACAGTAGATCCTGCCTGTTCTGATACTGCTCGTTGCTCTTATTACGTCTATCTTTCTGAGTATTTTTGTTGATTTGTCCCCTCTTCTATACTCTAACAGTAACACTTCTTGCCTTAATTGCTTTATAGTTTTCTGTATTCGATATTTCCACAATGGCATTTGATTTGGCCTCTTCCTTTCCCGTACTGCCTTGTGTTTTTGTGGTAAGACTTTATCTGTTATTAATTTAGCTGCACAGTAATATATCCTATTTACTTCTGTTGTATTGCTTAATTTCTATGAACAGTCTTGATTACTGTGTTCATTTGTTTTAGCAAATTTCTAACTTTTTGGGTTTTATTGACTTTCTGTAGTTTGTTTCTTTAATTGATGTTAATATGTCTATCTCTGTTAAATCAAGCAACTCCACTCTTAGATCATTTTCTTCTAAAATGAGGGCACATTTTTTGTTCTCCACTTCCTGTGGGCATTCTACAGAATGTTCCAGAGCATCTTCTTGTGCTACATTCTCTTTAGTTTCATACTGCATCATCCGTTGCTCTTTTATATGGGAACTCAATGGCCTATCATTCCACAACATTCACTGCATCAGAGTTGCCACAGTTTCCTGTTCCTTCCCTTGCTGTCCAACTCCAACTGAACTTCTGTACTGGTTTCCTATGGAATGCTCCAAAGTCTCATCATATGGCAACTGATCAGATGTTTCCCACTCCACTGGTTTCTCCTTAATTTGGGGATTCTTTGCTCTATCCTGCTGTGGTGTTATCAAAGTTAGATTTTTGACACAAAATCCTTTACTTCACAGATAATCCATAACCTCAGTTTCTATTTATTTAACGTCTGCATTACTAACCCTCTTTTCTACTTATCCTCTTTGTTTTCTTATTTTTTGTATTGTAAAATTATTCATAGGAGTTTCATTTTGATATCCCCACTCTGGGCTAGTAATCAAGGAGCCTGAATCTTCACCACTGATACTGGAGAGGGACGTTCACATGGAATATAAATGGATACACTCAGTATTTCCAGATGCAGAGCTCTCTGCATTAAGTGCAATTTCCCTTAAGAGCACCCAGAGATCATGCTCAGTCTGGGGGCTGGTTCATCTCTGTATTTGTCCAAAGCCCCAGTAAGACTCCCCACTGGCACAGCTTAAAGTTGAGTCCTTAAATGGGGTTCCAAGCTAAGTACTCCCACACCCTCTCTGTGAAACCAGTGCTTTGTGTCACTGCTCCAAGCAGCTGACACACACTGTTTGAGATTTGATTAGCACACACACACCTGAGAAAGGCTGGCACCCACCCACCTGCTGTGCCCCCTTCTGCCCAGTCTATAAGGTAGTTATCACTGCTATCAGAACCCCTGCCAGCTACTTTAGGGCTCTTACAAGGGTACCTAATTATACTGAGTGAAATTAATATTAATACAAATGGTAATGTTGACCAAACAGCCAGGCTTTCAGTAGTGGCCAGAGTTATCACTAATAAATATGTGCAAATACTCTCAAAGCTTAAATATTTTCTAGAAAGGACCAGCCACAATGAAAAGTTTAAATATATTTAATAATAAAAGAACAAGAAAATACTAAATATGTATTTACAGTAAACACCAGAGTTTGTCACAGAGAATATTAAAAATAACACAGATGGAAAGTTTCACACAGTTATATGAAAACAGTACTTCTACTCTCGCTATATTTTCCTGACTAATCGAAATAGAATTACTGTTCCCTAGTTAAGTTACTTACTGAATAGAGTAAGGCAAGATGATTTGGGTGAGTGGTCCTTGTTGTCAGGTCCAAGACAGAATACAGAATGGCATCACATACATCTGGTCATCTGACTGTTTCCCACACTATCCCCTATCATTAGAAGCTACCAGGTTTTAGTACCTATGTGCTACAATATACAGATACAGCTTTGCTTAGTTGTGGTACAGCTGCTGGAAGTCATAAAACCATAAAATCATTTCACTCTTCCTACAGGAGCTGCAACCTATTCTGTAGCACAGACATTGTGTCTCTGGCTCCCCTCAAAACTGTGGGATAACATCTTTATGGCTTAACCCATAAAATAATTTTATTTCAAGAATATTTTGCAAAGTCAGGTGGATTAAGATTAATGTCTTCACTTCCAGTCTATAATGCTACAATGTATACCTTTAAACAGTTACAATAATGCATGTACATCTCTTTTCCTTCCAACAGGGCACACTGTTGATACATTTTAACACAAGCAAACCTCACATATACATTTTCAGCACAAGTATCTGCACAAATCAGTTTGATGTAGAAATGACATATAATTATTTACAAAATTCCAGCTAGCTGTGCTTGCACATGTCACACGTCCACTGCCCTACTTCTCCTGGCATGGCTGGCAGTATCTTCTATCATCACAGTTGGCATAATGGTTAAGGTGTTTATCTTACAGACACAAGATGCAGGATTTGAGTCTCCCATGAGGTAATTGGCTAGGCTTAATATGGCCCACAAGGGCAGTTAGCCTAGTACTAATCTATAAACTTAGATTTGGATGCCTTTGCCTGTATTTCTTTTCAAATATCTTTGATGCTGCTGTTTTTGTATTGATTAGTTTTGCTTTCTCACTTACATAAATATTACACCATATTAAATCTCTTTTTCTTTCCCATGTCCATATTTCTTCTTCAGTTGTCTCCTGCTCCTCCTGTTTCTCCTTACTTGTGAGACTCGTTGTTCCATCATGTTGTGATATAATCTGTTTTAAACTAACTACACTAAATCCTTCACTTTGCAGGTATTCCATAACTTCATCTTCTATTTTTTAAACTTCTACTTTACTAATTTTCTGTTTTATGTTCCCTCTTTGTGATCCTATTT